>NC_137788.1:91701567-91721567 GCF_963383645.1 Muscardinus avellanarius
TATTTGAGCTACACCTTCTGTGCTTTTTATTTTTTTTGTTTTGAAACAGGGTCTCACTAAATTACCATGCCTTGGCCTATAACCTGTAATCCTACTGTTCCAATAGAATGATTTTTCGTTTTTTAATGAAGACCAAAAATATTTCTTGCCAGTAGTAATATTTGAAAGTAAGATCGATTTTTCTGTCTTTAATTATGGGCCATTGGGGCTCTCTTTTTGGAGGGCACAGTATTTGCTCTTTGGAAATAACTGCAGGTTTTGTTTACACGTTTTAAAGTAGGGAGAACAGTAACAAATGCTTTGCTGCCAATTCTCTTGTCACTTGTCATACTGTGAATAGAGTCATTATAGTTTGTGTGATTGAGCCAGATTTATCATCTGAATCTGTCATTTTTCAAAAGGAATGAGAAGCTGTCTGTATTTTTCTCTGGTCTTGAAACTTGACAGTCTCTGGTCACATCATTTTAGCAAGTGAGATTTTTTTAGAGCTGCAAAAATCCACACAGTCACCTGAGCCTGTGGCATTTTTATGCAACATACCATTTATCTACAGTACTTAAAAGCCAAATAAAAGGCACTGGAAACTGTATCTACTCTACAATAAGATTTTTCTAAAAGTTAAGTGACTTGGAAGTATCAATATTTATAGTAGGATATATTATATAACATAAAGATCTTGTGAATTATTTTATGTGGATATGATTGCAAGGATAGAATTTAATCTATAAAGCTTCTGGAGAATCCTTAAATGTATCTTACAATTGGAATTTATAGTGACTTTGTATCAAACTTAAGAAAAGTGGTTTCCTAAGAGCCATATATTTTCTTTATATTATGGGTATACACTACACATAGGACATGCTTTTGAACTTCTCCTATATTTTAAAAGCTCTCTATGTCCTTTTTTATTATTTTTCATTGAATTTTTAGAGATCCACGTAAAGTATTAAATATCTTTTTAAAGAACAGTCTGCAAATAGACCATTTTGATAGTCTGGATACCTTTTATTTTGCCTTAATTTTTATCAAATACATTTTTCTTTAATTATTAAGGTTTAAATTGTGTCTATGCTTATTCTCCTACTTCCTGGGATATTTAATTGCATAATTAAAATATTATGTTGCTTAATGCATAGCTACACTATTCTGTAGACTATTATTTTTGCCATAGCATATTTCATGAGAGTTCTACAAGCACTCACTCCAGCATTTAGACTCTGTGCTCTGTAAATACAATTATGTTATAGTCATTATCCCCTGCCCCCATTATCCAGAATGTCCTCTAGAGTCAAGAGAAATTTTTAGAAATCTCTCTATGGCAACTGAAAGCTCATCCACTAAGACTCATACTGTTTATTTAGCAGAAAATCTATTTAGTGAGATTAACTTAATTGATGTTATTACTCCATACCACAATAAAATAAGCAGGTATAAGTATAGAACATAAGTGAAGAATTTTAATTTAGAATCATAGAGTGTTAAAAGCCAATAAATATTTCAAAAGGACTATAATATCAAAGACCCTAGAATTACTGCTAAGAAAACGGAGGCCTACTGTGGTGGGTTGTTCCAGGGAAACAGGTTTTCAGATGGAGATTGGGATTGAGGAGGATTATTGAAGAGCTTTCTCTAGGAAGGAAATATGTGAGAAATAGAAAAAGTAGGATTTAGGTCAAGACAGGTTGGATGAGCTAAAATTTGGTTGATGAACTGGATCTAACTTACAGACAGATTGGGAACTCAGAAGTGTCTTAAAATTAGAGCAAAGTTACAAGGCTTTGTATCCCTGATGACTGGATAACATTCTTGGGCAGGAAAGCTCTCTAAAGCCAAGTTTCATTGCCACAGCGAGTTACATGTATCCACCACGAGCAGTCAATTCTTCCAGCATTAGAAGTCATTACTCTTCTGAAGTGGAACTTAGGTGGTGTCTCCCGGCAATGGTCAGTGTCATAGGACAGCCCAATGCGCTCCTGCTGTGGCTGAAATGCTTATTTATTTCTTCCGAAATCACATCTTGGAAATTTAACCTCCAAATCAACATTTTTTTTTTGGCAAGGGGGACGTAATCGGAGGTGTTTAGCTCAAAAGCTAATGAATATGGCCTTAATAGATCTTTACAAATGGGTTAATGCCACTATGACAAATGGCTTGTGAGGGTGAACTTTTTTCTCTTTTGCCTTGTGAGCAACAGCTATCTTCCCCTTTAGGGGATCTAGTATTGAAGGTGCCATAAGGTGAAAGCAGAAACGAGGCCTTCACCACACAACCAGACTGCTGGCATCTTGATTTTGGATTTTCCAATATTCACAACTGTGAGATAATAAATCTCTGTCCTTCATAACTTATATGGTTTCAGGTATTTTGTTGCATAAGCACAAACTGGACTGAAACAGAAATCAGTATCAGAGTAGCAGGTGTTTCTGTAACAAATACTTGAAAACGTTGAAGTGATTTTTAGAATGGGGTAGCAGTAGAAGTACAAAGAGTTTTGAAGTAAATACAAGGAAAACCCTGTATTATCATGAACTGAATGTTAAACATGATTCAAATGAAGTCTTAGAACATACTTAAGTGGTCATAATCAGAATGTTGGTAGAAATGTGGGTGGCAAAGCCAATTCTGGAAATGGCTTGGATGAAAAGAAGCAAGGTATTTCATAACAGGTGAAGAGGCATCCTTATGATGAAGTGGCAAAACTCTTGGCTGACTTGTTTTCCTCCCTGAGGGAATCATGAAAGACAGAAGTTAGAGCAAGGAACTGCAATATCTGGCAGGAAAAATCTCTATGCAACAAAAAAAAAAATTAAGAGGCTATGTGGCTTCTTTTAAGCATACAGTACAGTCTGAAAATAAATTATTTAAACACCAAATTTATTATTAAAAGAGAAATATAACTGGGCATGATGATGCATGCTTGTAATTCCAGCATTTGGGAGGCTGAGACAGGAGGATCAGGGTTTGCAGTCAGCCTCAGCTACTTAGTAAGGCCCTTTTGCAACTCAGTGAGACCCTGTTTCAAAACAAAGAATGAAAAATAGGCCTGGGGATGTAGCTCAGAAGTAGAATGCCCCTGGATTCCACCCCCAGTACCACAAAAAGAAAAAAGAGAGAAGTGGAATTTAGAGAGTTGGACAATGCTCAGTTCGGCCTTATAGAAAATGAAGTGTTTAAGAGTGAAACCCTTAGGATTGCTTTAAGAAAGACGTTAGTATGGATTAATGGATTCCAGACACTACCTAACAGGATAGTGGGAGAATGATCCTGAAGACATTTCATAAATGTTTGAGTCTATCCTTTAATCACAGGCTCAGAAAACTTGAGTCTTGAGAGCAAGGTTTCAAGAAAGGAACCTGGGTACCCCGAGGGCTTCAGTTTTCTACCTCAAGTTTTAGAATTCCATATTCCTAACATGGTGCTCCTCAAATGCTCCAGCTATGGCTGAAGTGTGCCCAGGTATGACTTGGACCATTGCTCCAGAAAGCATAAGCAGTAACCCTTGGTGGTGGCCACACAGTTGCACAGATTGTGGCAGCTGTAAAAGCACAACTTCCTCCACCTAGATACTGCAGACAGCCTTGGGTTCCAGAGACTTCTCACAAGAACACAACATCCCCGTGGAGGGATGTTACAGGTTCTCACGAGGACAATGCTTAGTAGAATCTGGACTATCCATAAGACCTCAGAGCTATACAGCCATCAATACAGAGCTAAGCCTGGGGAATCACAGATACCTGACTTCAACCTGTGAGATCTATGATGTGGGCGATGCCCAGCAAAGTCATGAGGCTGGGGCAACAAGGAGCCTTTGTAACCCCAACCCAAGTGTATCCAAAGGACAGAACATATGAAAAAAGAAACTTATTTTAAGAGTTAAGACTTAATGTTCTTTGTTGTTGGGTTTTATAGTTACTTTCTGGGGGGCTTTTATCTCTTTCTTCGTGTCTATTTCTCCTTTTATAACAGAAAAGTTTGTACTTAGCCTGTATGCCCCACCCTGTGTTTTGAAAGCCTGATACTTGTTCTGATGTCACAAAAACAAACCCGAAAAGGATGTTGCTTCACAGTAGACCATGTCTCGATTTTCACTCATAATCATTTAGATAATTCTCATCATCAAACATCATCTGAGGTTTAAATAATGCTCTGGACTTTGTGGAATTGATTCTGGAACAAGTTGAGACTTTTGGGATTATTGGGATGTAATGAATATATGTTATATGTGAGAATGCTATGAGTTCTGAGGGTCAGGAGTGGAATGAGGTAGTTCAAGTGGTAGTCCTCTAAAAAAATCATGTTAAAATGTGGTTGACATTATAATGGTTATAGGAAGTTAGATATTTTAGGGATTATAGAGCCAATAGGGGTCAACCCTCATGGGTGAAATCAAGGTCATTATAAAGTAAGGATAATTCTGATTCCTTTTTTATTTTTTGCCCTTTCATATTTTCAACATGTGATGATGAAGCAAGAAAGCTTCTGTAAGATGTCACTACCTTCATCTTGATCTGGTACTTATAAATCAGCCATTTTCAGGTATGATATTAAAACAATGCAATGTAGACTAAGTCAGCTATATTCTGCAGTGCCTTAACTTTTAATGCCATATGTAAAGACACAGCTTTAATAACACATGGGTAGTTTCAGCATCTGCATTACTCCTTCCCAACACTTAGAAAATTGAAGAAACAATGAAAGACTTTTAAGGAGGCACTTTTAAGAGAAGTACCATGGCCAATGAATAATGAAAAGCGAGGGAGTTTAGTCATAAACCTTTCTCTGTGACCCAAGGAACACAAGTTGGAAATATCTTCACCAAAATGCCATGTGTCCCAGTTTCAAAATGTTTCCACAGCTGTATGGATGGCGTGTTATTCTCTTGAAGACACATTGGTCACTATGGATTCTCTATCAGAGGAAATTACAACTTCAGCAGATGTTTTGACACAGAAATTCCAGGGGAGTTATATTTTCTTCCTAATATAGGACCCATAATGGAGGGATGGGATGCTTCAAAAAGTTTTACTTCTTACTGTAGACCTAGCATCCCTCTCAAACGGGAAATTGGTTAGCAAAGACAGTGTGCATTACCCCCTTTCCATTCTTCATTTTAACTGTTGCTGAGACACTTATTTAGAGCTTTCCTATGTCATTTATTAATCTTGCTTTTTCTCTTCACTTTCTTTTTTCTCACATTCCTTCTCCTCTTGCTACTTTGTCTTCTTTTGTTTTTTGATAATATAAATAGAAATCTGGTAAAGTTCATTCTCCCTTGGAGGTAATTTTTGTTTCAACTCACTGTCCAAGTGAATTTTTCAAGATTCAGTTTTGGAGTTAAATGGCAACCTGAATATTCTAGCATTTAATAAGCACTTTTTCAGTATTATGATTATCGAGCATAGTAGCACTTTTTTAAAATAATCATGTAACCAGAAATAGGATTTTCTTTTTGTAAATCTTTGGCTCATTGGGATTTATGGTGAACATGAAAGTGCTGAATCCTGGTTCATAGATTTATATTATTATTATTATTATTATTATTATTATTACTATTATTATTATTATTTACTTTTTTGTGGTACTGGGGATGGCACCCGGGGTATTCTACCTCTGAACTACACCCCCAACCCTATTTTTTATACTCTTTATTTTAAAACAGGGTCTCACTGAGTTGCAAAGAGTTTCACTAAGTAGCTGAGGCTGGCTGTGAACCACAATCTTCCCATCTCAGCCTCCTAAATGCTGGGATTACAAGCATGTGACACGATGCCCAGCTCTACTTATTTTTTATATTGCAATACCTAATATATCATAAGATATGGCTTAAAAATATACATTCAAAGCCAGGTTTGGTGGAACACACTTATAATCTTAAACTTTGGGATGCTAAAACAAAAGAATTGTCGGTTTGAGGACAGTTTGCGGTAACAGTGAGACTGTGTTTCAAAATTAAAAGCAAAATAGGACTGGGAATGTAGTTTAGAGGTAGAATATCCCTGGGTTCAATCTTCAGCTCTACACACATACACAGAGACACACACACACTCACACACTCACACACACACACTCACACACAAGGACAGACACACATTATAATTTTTCAAAGGCAAAAAACCCCCTTATTGATATCCAATTGTCTCTATATGACTCCAATATGAAAATCACATTCTCCTATTGCATTGCATTATTCCATGGTCCATCTAATTTTAGTCTCTTTTCATCAGAGCATGAATATTCTTACATCAGTGAATACAAATATATTATACATAAACGCTGAGTTCCTCGGTATGCATGGCTCAGCCTCCTCTTGGTTCTAGGCCTTCTGGGGAGCAGTCCGGGCCACC
Source organism: Muscardinus avellanarius (assembly GCF_963383645.1). Classification (NCBI taxonomy): domain Eukaryota; kingdom Metazoa; phylum Chordata; class Mammalia; order Rodentia; family Gliridae; genus Muscardinus; species Muscardinus avellanarius. The sequence continues at coordinate 91,707,912 of NC_137788.1, forward strand.
CCCTCCTTTGCCTGGCTCCAGGCCTTCAGGGGCATGGGCCAGTCCACTTGCCCCCTGCCGGACACCGGGCCTTCTGGGGAGCGGGCCGGCCGCCCCTCGATTTGAAATTTTCTGACCTTATTTTTAAAAAAGACATCTATTAAGTATGTATTGATATAACTAGAATTCTCTGGGATATACTACTTTTTTTTTAAAATAGAAAGGCAGACTGCCACGTGCAGCGCCTCATTTGGATGTGTCTGGAGTCTTGGAAGCTTGACTACACTATGTTCTCCTACAAATGTACCTTGAGAACTTGTCTGGAGGTTCTGGCAGGGGAGCGCAGCTACTCCTATACCCTTGACCAAAGATCTGTCCTCCTCTATTCAGGGAAGGTCATCTTCTTCTACTAAGCGCAAAGCTTCTGGAGGAACTCACATGGAGTGGTGAGGGAGGTAGGGGATACCCACCTAGCCAGCCAGATAAGTCAACCCTGGCAATCAAGGGGGTGACAGATGTTGTAGCCAGATCACTCTCACTTCCATATACTACTTCATTTTATACTTAAATCAGTGCCAGTTCTCTTAGATTGTACAAAGTAAGTGTGCTATAAAGGACTTAGTAGACCAGTGGGTGGCGTACTTAAATGAAGATTAAGAGATGGCTAAGGAGAATGGATATATTTGTTCCTTCAAAACTGCTATGTATGAATACAGGCAGTTATGTATAAGGCTAAGAACCTTCTATGTTCTTACCCATGAGGTTTTACTTGATTTTTACCACATAGATAGCTTGTGATTTTTTTGTTGTGTTGTTGTTTGGTTTCTATACAGGACATGATAATCTGATAACTATTTTCAACAACCTATATACTGGTCCTAGATACTTTGTCTTAATCATTTATTGTATTTTACCAAATTTGATTTTACATTTTTTATGGAAATAACTCTCAGATATGTCTTTCCATAAACTCTTCTGTTGTATCTGATCATATTCTATAATTGTTTTTGTTTTAAGACTAAATATTGGATCCTTGTTAAAGCTCTGTACTATTAAACCCAAATGCCTTTTTATATTACTATTTAATTTATAATTTAGCTTAATCTCCTGATTATATGTAATGATCATATATTTCTGTGACACCAAGGTAAAATAAATAAACATAAGAAACATCTTTTATCTCTAATTACCCAGTCTTTATCCTCAATAACAGCATATAAAAGGTAATGCTACTGTATTAGAAATTCTAAGACAGGATAAATACTTGTAGTAAAAATCAAAATTGAAAGTTGAAAATTGAATTCTTAAGATTCTTAAGATTCAGTAAAGCAGGGCGTAGTGGCACACACTTGTAGTGGCAGCATTCGGGAGTCTGAGACCTGGAGGATCATGGTTTGAGAACAGCCTTAACTACTTAGTGAGGTCCTCTGCAACTCAGTGCAACCCGGTTTCAAAATAAAGAATAAAAAATAGTGCAGGGGGTGTAGCTTGGAGGTAGAATGCCCCTGGGTTCCATCCCCAGATCCGCAAAAAAAAAAAAAAAAAAAAAAAAAAGATTCAGTAATATTTTTGGGTACAGTGGCACATGCCTATAATTATAGTACTTGGGAGTTTGAGACAGAAGATCATAAGTTTGAGGCAAACATGTGTTAACTTAGCAAGCTCAAGATCAAGACCCTATTTCCAAATTAAAAAAAAACTATATATATATATTTTTTTTGGTGGTACTGGAGTTTCTGGAAACCCTTCTATCTCCAGGCTACACTCCCAGACCTATTATACACACACACACACACACACATATATATATATATATATATATATATATTTTTTTTTTTTTTTTTTTGGAAACAGGGTCTCTTACGCCAGCACGGCTGGCTTCAAACCTACACGATCTTTCTGTCTTCACCTCCCAAGCACAGGGATCGCAAGCATGCACCACCACTCCCAGATATATATATATATATATATATATATATATATATATATATATGAATGTACCTGGATATATGTATGTATATTTTATTAAAATACTAAAATATTTTGTAATAAAGTTAGAGAACATAGGAAAGGTACTTCTGTAGAAGCAACTAAAAAATCCCATGAGTCATTTTCCCAGAAAATAGCCTATAATTTGCCAAAATTACTGCAAAAAGTCCAACCATTTTAAGTCTTTATAAATTGTCCTAAAAACATAAATAAAGCACAAATAGTTTTTCAGAAAAATATACTAAATCTCATACAGCTGTGTGTATGCCAAGGTCATACTTTCTGAAGAATAACATCAGAGGGTCCATAGAGAAGGGTTAATAGACTTTTCTGGAACAGTCCAGGAAAACCATTAAACAAATAAACAGTGAGACCTGGAGGGTATGAGTTTGAAGTTGCTATAATGTATTCCCCCAAATACGAAGTTTTTATCAGAAAATTATGAGCTGTAAAAGGAAAGAAGTGTGACCGCAAACAACAAAGTAGCAATAGACATTGCCTTTGAGAGGCACCAAATGTCAGACTTTGCAGACAAATATTTCAAAGCAGATAGTGTAAGCTGGTGCAAAATCCCTAAAGGAAACCATGCCTGGAGAAGTAAAGGAAATTACAATGATACTTTCTCACCAAATAGAGAACATGAATAAAAATAAAGAAAATATGAAAAATGTCAAATACAAATTCTAGAGTTGAAGTTTCACTAAAATAACTTAAATGAAAACTTCACAACATAACATCTGCATAGTAGGCACTCTACTAGACACAGGGAAGGCAAAGATAAGAGTAGACCTTCCTCTGCCTCACTGAATAGATGCATTGACACATAATTACAGTGCAGTGTAATAAGTTTGGAAACAGAAGTGTATAGAAAGTTGTGACAGGAGCAACATCACTGGGTCACTGGAACAATTCTAGGAAAACTGAAATTTTTAAGAAACTATAAAGATAGGCACAATTGCATGCACCTGTAACCCCAGCTACTGAGGAAGATAAAGCAAGAAATATCTCAAGTGGAAGATCAGCTCTGGCAATCTATCAAGACCAAGTGTCAAAATTAAAATAATAATAAAACTAAAAGGAATGGGGATGGGAGTCAGTTGTAGACTGCTTTCCTTGCATGCATAAAACCCAAGGTTCAATTCCCAGTTCTGAAAAACAAAGAGAGATGATGATATTTATACTATATCAATCATGAGGAATCCTAGGCATGACAACAGAAAAAATATATTCAATGCAAATAAAATGTGCCCAGCACAGAAAATTATGTGTGAAAGTGTTTACTGTTTTAGTTCAGGTTCTCCAAAGAATCATAGCCAATAGAATATATAAAGAAAAGAAGATTGTGAATATGAGAATTAGCTCATGTGATCATGAAGGCTATGATATACCATGTGAAGTATGGGGAGTAAGGAAAGCTAGTGCATAATTACCCCAAGTCTCAAGACTTGAGGATCAGAGAAGCTGATGAAGTAACTCACAGGGAGGGCGATTGTGGTGTAAATTCTGGAGTTTCAAAGCTGGCGAGTCAGAGGCTTTCATGGCTGAGGGCAAAAAATGGATGTTACAGCTCACAGATTTATTAGTTTCTTCACAGATTATGTAATACCCACTCATTTGGTAATGCCAATTCTTTTTTATTCAACTTACTGACCCAAATGACAATCTACTCTAGAAATATTCGATATTCATGCCCAGAAATAATGTTGTGTCAGAAATCTAAGCATCACTTAGGTCATTCAAGTTGACATGTAAAATGAGCCATGACACTTAATACACAGGACAGATCACAGTGTAGAAAGATTACCTGGTTACCTGGGCTGTGCTGATGACATTTACTGACATGCCACAGATTTTGAATTACAAGTAGGCAACCAGAAACAAATATAGAAATTTAGACAAGGACATGGCCTGATGAGACCTTGATTTTGAAAAAAAAAAAAATCCTGAGGAAGAATGAAGGTTCAATGAGGAAGAGAAAATAAAAGAGAAAAATGATCTGGGAAGTCACTGTAATAGCCCTGATAAATACTGAAGATTTTTCACATGCAGATCAGATAGAGGGTGGGAATACATTGAAACAAGGTTTATAGGTAAAATCATTATGAGTATTTGACAGCAAAAGTGTGAATAAAGAAAAAGCAGGGTATAATCTTCAAGTTCCTAGCTGGAGTTTTTATGTGGCTGGTAGTACAGAGAGAACAGAAGGTGAGTTTTGCAGTGGTCAGCAGAAATGAGGTAATGAGTTTAAGACATAATGGGTCTGGAAATTGAGTTGGAGAATTCTGTTGGCAAATTGGTGATTTGGTCATGATTTTAGAGAACCATATTAAAATGCAACCTAAGGTTTATTTATATCAATATAATAAATTCAACATAAGCAGTGTTTCCAATACACTCATTAATTTACTTGCTACTTTTTTTTTTTGGGGGGGGGTACTAGGGGCATTCTACCTCTGAGGAATATCCCAGTCCTATTTTTTTAGTCTTTAAAAAAAATTTTTTTTTTTTGTGCGTGTGTGGGTCTGGGGATGGAACCCAGGGGCATTCGACCTCCGAGCTATAACCCCTGTCCTATTTTTTTTTATTCTTTATTGTGAAACTGGGTCTCACTGAGTTGGAGAGGGCCTCATTAAGTAGCTGAGGCTGTCTGCAAACTGAGATCCTCCGGTCTCAGCCTCCCAAATGCTGAGATTACAAGTGTGCACCACCATACCCGGCTTTAGTCTTTTTTCAGTTTTGAAACAGGGTCTCACTTGCGTTGCTAAGGGCCTCTCTGAATAGCTGAGGCTGTGCATGAACCTGGACCCTCTGGTCTCCGCCTTCTGAATGCTGGAATTGCAAGCATGTGCCACCATGCACAACTTTACTTGCTACTTTGACTAAACTAAAAAGTTTAGAACAAGAGAAAGTGAAGAGTAACCTGTTGTATGGAGCAACTAAATGAATTCACGATAAGGTATTAAGATTTCAAGTTTATAAATTATGCAAAATAATAACTAAAATATATTATTTCTTTCCTAATTAAAACTAATAACTATAACAAGGGAGGGATCCCTTAATCTAATAATAATAATATTTGTATTACTAAAATTGTACATGTTCTTATTCTCAAGCTTAATATAAACTAAATTTACAATGAAAAACCAGTTCACCTCTATATAAATTGATCTTTTGTATATAGAAGATGTTTTGGTGAATAAAATTACTATTCACAATATTTTCTATCAAAACTCACTGTTCCACAGTAATTGAATTGGGAAAAATGCTCATGATAATAATATACAATTCTTGATAAAGCAAGAAAAATAAATTTAATATATAATTATGTTCAAACAATGGCAGAAATATGTTATTCATTTAAATGTATTTACAGCACACCCAACTTTGTGTATGTGTGTATGTTGTGTGTGTGTGTGTGTGTGTGTGTGTCTGTGTGTGTGTATGTGTGTATGTATATGTGTCTGTGTCTGTGTCTGTGTTACAGGGGACTGAACTCAGGGGCATTCTACCTCTGAGCTATAGTCTCTGAGCTATAGTGTGTGTGTGTGTGTGTGTGTGTGTGTGTGTGTGTGTGTTATTAAGATTTGGACCTAGGTACATTCTTCCTCTGAACCATATTCTCAGCCCATTTTATTTTGAAACAGGGTCTTACTAATTCGCTGATGATGGTTCTGAACCTGTAATCTCCTATCTCAGTCTCTAAAGTATTGTGATTATAGATATGTTGCCACCACACCCAGCTATGTATAGTTATTTTTTTATTTCACTTTTATAGACTACTTTTGAAGGTGGTTGAATTCAACACTTTTCCTGCAGTATTTTTGACTAAAATTTATATTTTTGTGATTAATTTAGAGTTTCATATCACAGTTTACATTTCTTCCTAAGATCTTCTGACTTCCTAAATATTTTTTAATCAGCACAGATTAAAGTTTAGTTTCTGCAGAGTAAATTATATAGGTTTTGACAAATTCACAAGGTCATATATGCACCACGAGAGTATTAAATAAAATAGTTTCACCGCCTTAAAAATCCCATGGTTTATTTATTTCACCCTAAACCAACCACTATTTTTTATTGTTTTATAGATTTACATTTTCCATAACAATATTTAATTGGAATTATACAGTATGAAATCTTTTTAAGCTAATATTTTTCATCTAATGATATTCTTACAAAGTTATTTTATGTTATTCTGAATTAATATCATATTTATTTATTTATTTATTTATTTATTTATTTATTTATTTTGTAGTACTGTGGATTGAACCCAGGGGTATTCTACCTCCAAGCTACACCCCAAATCCTGTTTTTCTGTTCTTTATTTTGGAGCAGAGTTTCATAAAGTTGCAGAATTCTTCACTAAGAGACTGAGGCTGACATCAAACCTGAAATTCTCCTATTTCTGCCTCCCACATACTGGAATTACAAGCATGTGCCACCACACCCAACTGTGTATGTGTGTGTATCTTGTGTGTCTGTGTGTCTGTGTGTGTGTGTCTGTGTCTGTGTTACAGGGGACTGAACTCAGGGGCATTCTACCTCTGAGCTATAGTATCCAGCCATATTTTATTTTTATTTGAAACAGAATCTCCCAAGGTTTATAAGAGTATCACTACTGAGGTTACAACCCTCTCGTTTTAGCCTCACAAGTACTAAAACTACAGGGTAGTTTAGATTTACATCTCTCTGATTACCAGTGATATTGAGCATTTTTTCATGCATTTATTGGCATTTGAATTTCTTCTTTCATGAAATGTGTATTTAATCCACTTGCCAATTTTTTGATTGGGTTATTTGTTTTCTTAGTGCTGAGTTTCTTGAGTTCTCTCTATATTCTAGATATTAGTCATCTATTGAAGAAGTAGGTGGCAAAAATTCCCCATTTTGTTGGCTCTCAAATGAGGTTCTTGACAGTTTCCTTTGCTGTACAGAAGCTCTTCAGTTTCATGCAATCCCACATATTAATTTGCCTTTTAGTTTGTTGTGCCTTTGAGGTCCTGTTGAGAAAGTTTTTATCTGTGCCTATTTGTGGCAGTGTTGGATCTATGCCCTCTTCAAGAGTTTCAAGGTCTCTGGTTTAATTTCCACGTCTTTGATCCATCTTGATTTGACTTTTGTTCAGGGTGAGAAAGTGGGATTTATTTCCAGTTTTTTGCATATGGTTAATAACTTTCACCAACACCATTTGTTGAACAGACTATCTTTCTTCCAGTGTATGTTTTTGGCCTCTTTGTAAAAAATCAATTGGCTGTAAGTGTGTGCATTTGTTTCTGAGTATTCTATTCTGCTCCATTGGTCTATGTATCTGTTTTTATGTCATTACCATGCTATTTTATTTACAATGGCTTTGTTGTATAGTTTAAAGTCAGGTATTGTGATTCCTCCTGCATGGTTTTTGTTGCTGAGAACTACTTTGGTTATTCTGTGTTTCTTGTTGTTTCAAATGATTTTCTGTGTCTGTGAGGAATGATCTTGGTAATTTAATGGGCATCGTGTTGAAACTGTAGATCACTTTTGGAAGTATTTCCATTTTGTTGATATTTATTCTGCCTATTCATGTAGATGGAAGATATTTACTTTTCTCTAAGATATTTGATTTCTTCTTTCAATATTTTATGAAATTACAAGTGTGCACCTCCATGCCCAGCAGGTCATTTATTTTTTACTGATGAAGACTAGGCTATTACAGGAATATACCATGGTTTTTATACCCATTCCCATACTGAAGAATAGTTTTCTTGTTTCAAGATTTTTAAAATATATTTTTATTGGTGCATTGTAGTCAAACATCACAATGGAATACAAGACTTGTGAGGATATCCAAGCACACATCATCCAATTAGCCTTTATCCTAACCCCATCCCACTCCCTCCCACATCCCTCAATCCCATGCTTGATTTAGTGATTAACTTTGATATATTTGTTTACATACATTATGTGTTTTAAAGAGATTCCATCTTCCCCCATCCCATCCCCTCTGATTGGTCACCTTAATTTCTACTGCACAGGGCCTCTTCTTCAATCAGATTTCCTCCTATTACCCATTTTTTCCTCATTTTTGCATAATAGGGAAAGCATCTGATTTTTTTCTGTGATATTTCTCTGTGTATGCCACATTACAAGTTTTGATTCCACTCTTGAAGGCCTTGGCACCAGCCTGGCCACCCGGCAGACTCTGATCCCAGCCTTGCTGGCTCTAGCTATGGCCTCACCACATGGCAGGATCTAATCCCAGCCTCAGAGGCCCCGGCACCAGCCTTGCTTCATGGCAGGCTTTGATCCCAGCCTCGTTGACCCCAACACTGCCTTACCCCTTGGCAGGCTCTGATCCCAGCCTCGGAGGCCTCAGTACCGGCCTTGCCTCATGGCAGGCTCCCATCCTGGCCTCACTGGCCTCGGCACCATCCTAGCTTCCAAGCAGGCTCCAATCATGGACTCAGAGGCCGGTCACCAGCCTTGCTTCACAGCAGGCTCTGATCCTTGCTGGCCCTGGCACCAGCCTCACCCCTCAGCAGACTCTGATCCCAGCTTCGGAGGCCCCAGTACCGGCCTTGCCTCATGTCAGGCTCCGATCCTGGCCTTGCTGGCCCCGGCACCGTCCTAGCCGCCAGACAGGCTCCTATCTTGGCTTCAGAGGCCCAGACACTGGCCTTGCTGTGCATCTGGCTCAGGTCTCTGTCATTATGAGCAGGTTGTCTACAGATGTTCCCTTTTTTCTTCCTTTTTTTAATATTTTTTGGTGGTACTGGGTTTCCTGGAAACCCTTCTATGTCTGGGCTACACTCCCGGAAACCAAATATATATATATATATATATATATATATATATATATATATATATTTTTTTTTTTTTTTTTAACTTGGAAACATGGTCTCTTAAGCCAGCGAGGGTGGCCTTGAACCTGTGTGATCCTCCTGTCTCCGCTTCCCAAGTGCAAAGATTACAAGCATGCGCTACCACGCCCAGCGTTCTTCAATTTCTTTCTCTTTCTTTCTTTCTTTCTTTCTTTCTTTCTTTCTTTCTTTTCTTTTCTTTTCTTTTCTTTTCTTTCTAATATGAGAGAGCAGTACATATCTTTTGCAAAAGCTGAGACCCAAAATACCTAGTGGCAATGAATTTTGTCTTCCCTCCAAAGGCAGAGGTCCACAGCTTCACTTAAGAGAGCAGGCTCTGCTGCTCCATGTGTACCCTGGCCTCCCGCTTTGCGCAGAGGAGCACGGTGCCCATGAGGGCTGATGACTCTGATGACCATGATGATTCATGATGATGATGACCATGAGGTGTGATGGCCCATTCTGGCTATGTGGGAATCCCTCTGAAACCCCCCAAACCCTTTTACCACTTAGCATGTTGTCCAGAATTCCCGAGCATGTGTTGCAGGAGCAGTCTACTTTTGGGGAGATTTCCTCATAAGTTCAAGGTGGACTGGAATGGATCTGTCTGCCCCTCCAAATTCTGGTCACCACCACTGCTGCTGCCACTACTACCATCTCAGTTGTCTCCTGAACACCTTTTCCACACAGTTTGTTTTCCAAAATTCCCGAGCATATGTGGCAGTAGCAGTATACCTTTGAGGATATTTCTTTAAAATTTGAGGTGGATTGGATTGAATCTCTGCCTCTACCAAATACTGACCGCTGCTGCTGCAGCCACAGCCATCTTAATTCTCTCCAGAGAACCTTATTCACACAGCATGTTGTCCCAAATTCCTGAGCATGTGCAGTGGTAGCATTCTACCTTTGCGGTGATTTCTTCAAAAGATCAAGGTGGATTGAATCAGATCTCTGCCTCTCCTGAATACTGCCCGCTGCCATTGCCACTGCCGTCACCATCTCAATTCTCTCCCAAACACTTTTCTCACACTGCATGTTGTCCAGAATGCCTGAGCTTGTGTGGTGGTAGCATTCTACCTTTGGGGCAATTTCTTCAGAAGATCAGGGTGGGTTGGATCAGATCTCTGCCTCTCCCAAATACTAGCCTTCACTGCCACTGTCGCTGCTGCCACCACGACCGCCTTCCTCCTGGTTCTCTGCTGAGGTCCTTCCTTACATGATATGATGTCCAGAATTCTTAAGCATGTGCAGCAGGAGAAATCCCCTTTGCAGGGAATTTTTTTTAAATAGTTCCAAGTGAATTGGATAGAATTTTTCTGCATCTACTGAATCCTGGGTGCCACTGCTGCCATCTTGGCCCCTCTTCATTTTTTTTTTTTTAATAAGAGAAGACAGTATGTGTGTTTTGAAGAGGTTGTGGAATTGAGCACTCAGCAGCAATGAATTTTATCTCCCCTCCAAAAGCAGAGGCCCACAGCCTCACCACATAGAGCAGGATCTGCTGTTTTAAGCACAGCACGAACCCCAGTGTAGCACAGAGGAGCATGGCGGCCAGGCACACTGAGTTCCCTGGGATGCACAGCTTGGCTTCCCGCCCAGCACTGCCGAGCTCGCTCCACCATGTCTGGATCTTTTTTCTTACAAGGTATGTTGTTACGAGTTCCCCAGCATGCGAGGCTGAAGCAGTCTTTTCTTTAATCACTTCTGGGATGTTCTTCCAAAAATCACTTTTCTTGCGTGGCATGCGCCTCCTTGTCATCTTGCTTCTAATTCCGCCATTATCCACTCTCTCGCCTGTTTTCTAGATAGAAAATCATGGCTGGAAATGTCTCCTTAAGTTGTCCCAATCAGATATTAAACCAAAATCTGGTGTCCAGGGCTTCTCTGAGGAATACATGTCATTTTTGGTGGCCGCCATCTTGACCCTCTCTTTTCAAGATTTTTAGTAGTAATTTTAGAGTAGTTTACATAGCAAAATTGAATGGAATGTATGAAAACATATGCACAGTCTCTCCTATGTTCAATATCACCTAGCATATGGATATATTTGCTGTAACTGATGAACATACATTGACATATGATTGTCAGCCAAAAACAATAGTTTACATTAGGGTTATTTTTGGTACTGTACATATTATAAATGGTACTATACATATTATAAGTGGAACAGATGTCTAATTAAATGCAACACTATTATATCATCATACATACTACTTTTTCTGTAAAAATATCCTCTGCACTCTGCCTATTCATCCCTTCTTTCCCCACAGTTTCTAAAATCACCGATATTTTTACTATTGATCTCTCCTTTCCTCACAATTTCTAACACTGATATCTTTATTATCTCCAAATCTTGCTTTTTCTAGAATATATTATAATTGGAATTAATAATATGTGAATTGGTCGACCAAGTAGTAATACTCATTTAAACTAGCTCACTGTTTTTATGGTTCAATAGCCCATTTCATTTTAGTCTTGAATAATATTTATTTTTAAAATTACCATCGTTTCTTGGTCTAACCTTCTGAAGAACATAATGCTATCTTCTATGTTTTTGAAATTCTGAATAAGGTTGTCATAAATATGATTGTTGATTTTTGTGTATACATAGTTTTCCACTTCTTTAGATAACTTTTATTAGATAAAATTGCTGAATCATTTGGTATGAATATGTTTAGTTTTGTAAGAAACTGCTAAATTGACTTTGAAAGTAGCTTTACTATTTTGTATTCACAGGAGCAATGGAAGGAATTCTTGTTTAACATCCTTGCCAGTATGTTATTTTGTTAATGTTCTAAATTTTGATCATTTTTTAGGGAGGAGTGAGAAACTGGGAATGGAACCCAGCGTCCAACCTACGCCCTCAGCTCTTTTTATTATATCATTTTAAAACAAACTCTCACTAAGTTGCTAGGGTCTCACTAACTTGCTGAGGCTGGAATCAAACCTGCTATTTTCCTGCCTAAGTCCACCAAGTGCTAGAATTACAGTTGTGTGCCACAGCATCCAACTTTACCATTTTAATATATTTATAGTAATGACTTTTTGTTGTTTCAGCTTATATTTGCTTGATAACATATGATTTGAAGTGTATTTTCATATACTATATTTCCTCTCTGTGTATCTTATTTGGTGATCTGTCATTAAAGTCTTTGTTTAATTGGGTCATTTGTTTTCTTATTGTTGAGATATTTAAAATTCTACATTTGAGCTGACAATTCTGTATTAGATATATTTTGCAAATATTTTCCCCAAGTATGTGCCAGTTTTTTTTTATTCTTTAGATACCAGATTTCACAGAATAGATTTTTTTATTTTAGTAATGCATATCATATCAATTATTCTTCTGTGTGTCATGCCTTTGGTCTTTATGCTTTCTTCTCAATTTGATTTGTGCATGGTTTGTTAGATTCATGCCTAAGAATTTGAGTTTGGGGTGTGGTAATGTAAATGGTACTGTATTTGTAACTCCAAATTCTACTTATTCACTGATGGTAAATTAGGGAGTGTTTAACTTTTATATATTAATTATGAGTTCTGTAAACTTGGTATAACCACTTAAAAGTAATAGAGTTCTGTTGGTAGTAATTTTGCATTTTCTACATGGACAATCATGTTATCCTCGAACAAAGGCAGTTCTATTTCTTTTTCCCAATCTTACCTATTAGCTAGGATTCCCAGTGTGATGTTGCAAAGCAATGGTGAGAAAGGGACAGACTTGCCTTGCTTCTGTCTCACCATTAAGTACAATATTGGCTGTAGGTTTTCTGTATATAATCCTTATGAAGTTGAGGAAATTCTCCTTTAATTACAGTCCACTGTGAGTTTTTATTATGAATGAGTGCAGCATGATGTCATACTTTTTGTATATATTGACATGATCTTTTTTTATGTTTAGCTTGATAGATCACATTGCATTTTGAGTGTTGAATAAGATTTGCATATCTGTGATAAATTTTTTTTTTGGTCACAGTGTCTAAATTTAAGTTTGGGGCAATTATCAATAAAGATGCAAGGAAAATTGATGTGTAAATTATTGTCTGGCCATATGTTTCAATTAAGTTGAGTAACTATGCAGAAGACCAATTGATGAATTGTGTGGCTAGAGTATGTTTAGTTTTCGAAGTACTGTTAAACTTCTCCAAAGTGACTGACACTTTATTTGCACACCAGTAATGAGTGAGAGTTTCTCTCTCTAGTCATCTTCTCTAGGCTTTTATAAGGTTTGTGATTTTATCTTTTTAGTAGATGTGCAATGATATCTCAATGCTGCTTTCTTCTTATAGTTTTCTCACAAATAGTGTTATAAGGAATGAAGTTGAGCCAGGTGTGGTGGCACACACCTGTCATCCCAATACCTGGGAGGCAGAGCAGGGGGAACTCAGGTGTGAGACCAGCTTCAGCAACTTAGTGAAGAGTGCTTTGGGTTTTACATATAAAAATTAATTGCCAAAACAAAAGAAACATGCTTTTTTCTTTTCTTCTTTTTATGTTTTTTTGTGGTATTGGGGTTCCTGAAAACCCTTATGCCTCCGGGCTACACTCTCAGACCTATTTTTATACTTTTTTTATTTGGAAACAGGGTCTCTTAAGCCAATGAGGCTGGCTTTGAACCTGTGCGATACTCCTGTCTCTGTCTCCCAAGTGCAGGGATTACAAGCATGAGCCACCACGCCCCACCCAAAACATGCTTTATTCTAAAATCAGTTTTATGAAAATTTTTCATTATCTTTTTTTTTTAGTTGTAATGGGGATAGAACCCTTCTTTCTACCTCCGACTATACTCCCAGAGTTATTTTATATATATTTTTTGGAAACAGGGTCTCTTCAGCCAGCGAGGCTGGCTTCGAAC
>NC_137788.1:91726567-91801567 GCF_963383645.1 Muscardinus avellanarius
TTCACTATTACTTTTTCTGGTTTTGGGGTTGAATAGCCAGACATGATTTCTTAGAGCCACAGAGTCAGGTCTCTGGCTTAGGACCCTCTAACATTATTAAAAATAATATATTAATTATTTTTAAATATTTTCTATCTTATTCTTAAATTTTGAATTGATTTAGGCAATATTATCTTACTATAAGCAACTCTATGTGATGATATTAGAGTAGATAATATCAATATATTTGGCCAAGAGTTTTAGGATCACAAATCTGAACCATTTATCCCAACTTTATGGGAGAAATACATCTACCTGAAATGGTGCTAGGAGAGTGTGTTATTAACTTACAGGGACTTTGCCCACAAATAACTTATAGAACTTTAATAACATGGCCATGCTACAATAACAAATCCTCAAGTCACAGTGGCAGAGAGCTATAACAAACTGAAAAACTAACTCTAGGTAAGTATTTGAAATATGCCCTCTAAACTACACTGATACCCATTCTTTTCAGCTGGGAAAAGAAAAGAGGGAAGCAAAGAGTAGTGGGGGAAGAAAAACACTAAATTTTGCTCTTCAGTATGCCCCAGATTGGGACTAGAGCCCAAGATTCTTCTAGGAAGCAAAAGAGGTTAGTAAAGGTTCTTCCTAATAAATACACATCAGGAGAAATTTCTCTGCATATAATCATATTAATCAGTTGCTCTTGACCATAACTGTACATTAGATTTCTCTGGGGCATATGAATCTATCTATCATCTATCTTTCTGTCTCTCTGTCTGTCTGTCCTTCTATCTATCTATCTATCTATCTATCATCTATCTACATATATATATATATATAGGATATTCATATTCATAGGATAACACAAAACAATCCAATCTGTATCTGGACAGATGTGGCTCACTCTTTGGAGTATTTAATATGTTTCTTTTTGTGGTTGTACATGAGGACACATACCTGTACTTGGGAGGCTGAACAGGAGGATTACAGGTTTCAAGTCAACCTCAGCAACTTAGGGAGGCCCTCAGCAGCTAAGTGAACTCCTGTTTCAAAATAAAAAATAAAAATGGTTGGGGGAGTAGCTCACAGGTAGAACATCTTTGGGTTTAATTCTCAGTACCATAAATAAATAAATAAATAAATAAATAAATACTAATCAGTTTAATTATTTTAACAAACAAAATATTTTGTTTTATTATGATAACTAATATACTTAACTAGGTAATCATGAAATACTTTATTTTCTTTCATGTAATCTTAGTAAAGTATAGGGTAGAACTAGGAGGAGAAAATCTTTGAAATCTTCTGTGATGAAACTTTATAAAGATCAATAAATGTTCACTAAATGCCTTATTTTTCTTTTAAATTTCAAGAGTCAGGTAATATTTTTTGGGTTATTTTCCTCTCTCTCTCTCTCTCTCTCTCTCTCTCTCTCTCTCTCTCTCTCTCTCTCTCTCTCTCTCTCTCCCAAATTCTACCATAGAAAAAGGAGCATAGTTTATGTGATGCAGTATTTAATTATGTTGTTTCACAAATGGCTAAAACTTGGACAGTGGTATAGTGGATCCTATCAATGCTGAAGAAATTAATCAGGACCAAATATTTTGACTTAAATTGTTGTTGAGGTTTGATTAAAAAAAAAACAGAAAATGAATAACCTTTTCTATAGTGTCTTACTAAATCAAAGTTGTTCTGTCATTTTCAGCAACAATAGAAACTATTTTTTTCATTCTCTATACTCTAACCATTTTGAGACCCCTTCTATCATCAAAAGTGACACATTGTCCATTTTGAGGTGAACACATAAAACTACATGTATGACTTTCTGTGGGGGAGAGCGACTATGCTATGGGGGAAGAGGATTAAACACTTCTGCTTAACAAAAGGCAGGAGTACTTTTAAATGCTGGAAAATTATAGGACATTACACTTGAGATAGTGTTATTAGGCCCTCTTTGCTAACCATTCATTTCCAGGTTTGACTTCTACTCTATACAGTAAGGGAGTTAGGGGTTCTATCTTCTTTGCTGATTGCATTTCAAATGGGTGCTCCCAGATCTTTGAGAAATAAGTTCCTTGTTTAGAAATCTGTGAGGAGCCTAGGGAAGGATTTACATGTCAAAGAAGCACAGAAAGAATTTGCAATTACATTTTCTAAAATAAATGCTCTAAATAAAGTTCAGGAGTTCAGAGTCAGTAAGAAGTCTATCTAAATTTTAATCAAGCTGAGAGGAACATTAAGGATATATTGTAAGGTTTTCATATATTTTCTCTTCTTCAATACATTTTTTCTACCTTCTGCCTCCCGAACTCCCACTCCTTTATAGGCTTTTGCTTGTCTCTTTCCTAAGGTTCTCTCACAAATCTCCAAAGCTAGGTACCATCACCCTGTTATACTTTCCCATTGTATTTTACCATTTGTTTTGTAGCTCTTATCATATTTATAACTGTTCAGTTATTTTTTTACCATTAGGTTACAAGGTCTATGATTGCAAAGTTTTTGTCTACTCTAATATTCATGTAGTCTGATGGCCTATCATATTGCCTATTATATTGTAGTCTTTCAGAGAAGCAATGACTAAATGTGTCATTAATGCATCACCAAATTATGGCACCAGAAACATCATAGAGTGATTATTAGCTCACTTTGGTTGGTTTGTGTCCTGTGTCCTGGGCATCCTGAACATTTAACAACTTTTCCACTTCTCATTTTTTTATTGGTGCACTATAGTCTCACAACAAAATGTGGATCATGTTGACAATGGCATATATTCACACAGTAATTGGTGCCCTCCTTCCCCCTTGCTTCCCCATTTCCCTCCCTATCAATCCTGAGTGTCCAGATTAACAATGTTATATTAATATCACATAACTGCATGTAGCTCTTCCATTAATGAACCTTAGTCTTCTTTCTATTCTACCCTTCCTTTTTGACTTTGCTGAGGTTTCCTGTCCATTATTTGGAGTCCTCTGGTATCATTAGTACTCCCTATCTTGAGCAGACTAGAGAAAACATATGTCCCTTCTCTTTCTGTGCTTGGCTAATATTGCTTCCATTTCTTCTCATTTCTAAAATGGTGTCCGTGTGAGTCATATAGTAAATTGTCCCTGCTAACATGAAATTTGTCCACTCCATTCCAAGATTTTCTTTGTGACAAATGACTGATGCCCACTCAAATAAATAAATAAACCACAATTGATCCAATAACCTGTCATGCATGAAAGACATTCCTGATATTTCTGTTTTAATGGAAATCCTGAACTGAACACTTGACCTGCAAGGTAATTGCTAAATAAAAATGAGCACTACTCTCCATCTGAATACCAGAATTACCATTGTTATCCTTGAGGAATGCTTTGATGAGGCACCAGAAAAGGGTAGAAAAAATGGCTACCTCTGTGTGAGTGCAGGAGACACTGTAGAAACTCTCAGTACAAAGATATCCAAATGAACACCAAGTTCAGGTGCATTTTGGCTAATCAAAGAACCATAAATATCTAGTGCATGGAACATAAAACAACTTCAGGAGCTCATAAGTAACTTGTTTGGACAATCAATTGTATACAATCCAGGAACTCATCAAATAAGCTTGTTTTGACATGTCAGCATATGGCTCAGATCAACAAGCCTGTGCTTCAACTAATAATGAACCCTTGAAAATAGTAAATCTGTTTCTGGAATCATATGAACTTATACCATCAATATATTGGTGGAAATTACAAGTGTCTGATAAGATTTCATAAGCCTTCCAAAGACATTGACACCATGTATAGAAACCTACAGGAACCCTAAAAAAGAGAAACTATTTGACACCAAATGCCCCAAGCTTAGCATATGACATGATGAGTCTACTGTGTGTATAACTCTGATCCAGCAACTTGGTTCAGTCTTACTCTCTGCTGACTGAGGATCAGTGTGACTCTTCAGCCTTCTAATTGTCTGAATCAATTTCAGGATCTCCTCTTCCATTACTGGACTTGGTTCATTATCCCCCTGACCCTGCTCAGTTGTAACTTATTTGTTTCATATTAAAAATTCTCTAAGTTTTAGGATATGTATATTGTTTAACATACTTGTCTGACCTAAAATGTTAGACTTTCTAGTGTGAAGTGTATTGTTTGATGCTAATTGGCTTTTGACAAAACAGCCACACAGCATCTGAAACTAGCTTAACCTTACAGAATTTACTAATACTTTCCCACTTTCTCTACACCCAAGAGTTGAATAAACCTTGTGACATTTTTGAAAGATACAAATCATGTGTGATTTGACTTACTGGTTTTAGGACCTTGTGACCCATTACTCATGACAAGAAAGTTGTCCAATATGTAAGTAATGGTTGAGGGAAATTATGCTGTAAAAGACAACATTTGGGAAAGAATTATCATGACAATCTTTTCACTTATTGGAAAGATGTTTGTGATTAGAAAGATGCACAGGGAACAAAGTGTAATACTCTAACATAGAAGATTAGAAAGGACTGGTTGGCTGGGCATTAGTGTTAGTGATAAAGAAGCTGGGTTTAGTGCCTGAGTTTCAGTCTATAGGAACTAAATTTCTAGAGAGAGAGAGCAGGATCTAAAAGAGAGCTGTATTTATTTTTGGCAATATTTTATCTTGTTAAGATCTATTTTTAAATAGTTTCTTGTACAATAATTAAATCAGATGCTCTTTTAATTGCTTCTATCCTGGGATTCCAACATATTCTGTTAGAGAGTATTCTCTCAGGCAATAAAAGAAGAAGCTATGATGTTGATGAATGAGTACTCCCCTCTGCACCCTACAGTTCTCATCTGTCGCCTTGAAGGAGAGAAATGTTCCCAAAGTAGTGCCACCAGCTAACCAAATCACAAACAAGAACTGTGGATTTGATCTTCTGGGCTTTGTTCTGTGTGGGGACTGTAAGTTACACTTGTGGTTTGTTGTTTTACAAAAATGTGTTTTCTTGAGCAGTGAAGCAAGTTAGCAATGTGGGATTGCAGAGATGCATGTATCTTATGACCTATTTTAAAATTCAAATTAAAATTTATATAAATTTAACCTAAGAGTTTATTTAACAACATGGACACAGGGTGCTTCTGCTTCTTCAGCATGTTATGCAAAGGTCTTGGACTTTCATTTGATAAAAGGGGCATGATGTCATTGAACATTAATAATCTCCTATTTCTAGATAAAAATGAATACATACATTAGGAAAATAATGGAGTCTATATTAAACATCATTCTAGACCTCAAAGCTATTATTCACCACATTCTACTTGTTCGACCATGACCTCCATGACTGTTTTATTGTACTGAATTCTGATCACCCATTATGCAAAGCATAATTGCAACTCAGGGAAGTAAAATAATATTAATCAGGGATAATATTGCAATGGACTTTGACCCATAGGTATAAATCTAATAAATGTGTAGAGTTTTTTTCTTCCATAACATAATGAGTTCTTCCTTATATCATTACTCATGGGACCAATGTGAAATTATAATAGGAATATTTAAGGCAATTAATGAGACAGATAAGAAATGAGTGTATGGTTTTAATTTCCTCATTATTTTAATGCCCCAAATTAAAGGTATACATCAAGATACATTTATTACAGTCTGTCAGTCATATTCCTCTTGAATAGTGTAATGAAAGAGCAAAAGTAGAGGAAATCAGCTAAAATTAAGTGAAGAAAATGTTAGGCTGACTATCAGAGAAGCAATATCCAAATGATTAAATCAGATGGATTGTGAAACAGTCTATTAAGTGAAGTGGTTAGAAGCACCATTTCTTAAGCCATAAAAATAGACTGCACTAGGCATTTTACCAAATGGGACCATTTTTCAGTGGCTCAGTTAGATAAACAGGTCCTCTAATTCTCTGATTCTAATCAACCATACCATTTGTTTGTTCTTTCTTTTCTGGCCTTGCTCATCATTTGTTCAGTGATCCAAATTTAGGCCTTTGCTAATCCACATTATTTCTGCTTAAAAGCAATCAATTTTAGTACTATAAAAACTAAAGTAATAATTTAGGTAAACCCATAAACGTAAAAAAAATTCTTTGTAGAAAATGATACATAAACCCTCTCCTTTGATAAATAAAATGTCAGATAAGCAATTAAACTGTTAAACAGTTGACTCATAAGACCAGGCTATCATTTGAAAAGAAATATTTAAGTATATTTGACCTCATAGTTTTTACATTAGTCTTTTTTTTTTTTTACTGGAGATTGAACCCAGGGACATTCTACCTTTGAGCAATACCCCAACATTTTTTATTTTTATATTTTTAATTTTGAAATAGTATCTGGCTAGGTTGCTGAAGGTCTTCTTATGTTGCTGAGGCTGGCTTAGAACCTTTCTGTCTCAGCCTTCTAAGTATTAGAATTACATGAATGTGATACCATGCCCAAGTAGCATTATTCATTTCTGATGGATCAATATGTAATTTATTTTCTTTTAAATTCAAGTGAATTTGTAAAGCTTGATATTAAATAACTTCCTAGGTATATTATTGAAGGAAAGAGAAAATATACATAACTATCCAAGGACTTAATGATTGTAGTTCCTTCTGGAAATTAGGACAGAGAATAATGGGGATAGAATAAATTGTGATTTACTTTTCAGAGTATACTTTTATATAATTTGAAATATTTATTAAATGCATATTTTCCTTACAAATATATAAGAAAAATATAAAATCATACATAAAAGTGTGAAAATATTTTTAAGTTACAAATATTTTTATTTATTTCCTTAAGCTAGTAGGATGCTCTGTTAGAAATTTTATTCCCAGTTATGAGCTTGAAATAAAATTTATGTGATCAAAATTCTCAGGAAAGTTTGATATTTCTAATAAAGGTGCTTTTAAATAACAGTTGGCATCAGTATTATCACTAATAATTTACCAAATTGAACCTCAATAGTAAAAGCTAATTCTAATACGTTAAAAAATAAACCTTTAGAAAGATATCCAGTAGTTGTAAAGCCAGATCTTATTGTGGATCCATTCCCAGTTTTCTAAGGAATCTCCACACTGATCTCCATAGTGGCTGAACTAGTTTGCACTCCCACCAATAGTGTAGAAGAGTTCCTATTTCCCTGGATCTTTGCCAACATTTGTTATTTGACTTCTTATGCTTGCCTACCACTCTTATTGGGGTTATATAGAATCTCACTGTAGTTTTGATTTGCATCTTCCTGATTGCTAATGGTGTTGGTCATTTTTAATGTATCTATTGGCCATTTGTATCTCTGCTGTGAATTGTCTTGAATATCGATTTAATTGCCCTTTTCTTGATTGGATTATTTATATTGCTGGTGTAAAGTTTTTTGAGCTCTTTGCATATTCTGGATATTAGCTTTCTATTGGAGGGGTATTTGGTAAAGATCTCCCATTCAGTAGGCTTTCTCTGTAGATTCTTGAGGGGTTAAAATCAGAGAACTACAGCAACACATTCATACCAAGGTTCATAGCAGCACAATTTGCAATAGCCAAAATATAGAACCAGCCTAGGTATCCACCAACAAAAGAATGGATTACAAATTTTGGGAAATAAACACGATGGAATTCTACTTAGCAATAAAGAAGAACAAAATTATGTATTTCATAAGAGGATGGAAAGACCTGAAGAACACTATGTTGTGAGATCAGCCAAGCACAGAAAGAGAAGGGACACATGTTTTCTCTAATATGCTAAAGATAGGAAGTATTTGGGATACCAGAGGTACTCCAGATGATGGAGGAGAAACATCATTGAATCCAGGGAGGAAGCATAAGGGAGAAAGAAGGCCCAGTTTCATTAATGGAAATGCTACCTGCAACTATGTGTATACATGTGAATATAATATTGTTAACCTGGACACTTAGTATCAGGAGGTAGAGGAGGTAGGGAAATGGGAAAATGAGGGGGCAGGGAGGGCACCAAATGGTGTAAATGTATGCTATTGTCAACATGATACACATTATGATGTGAAATTATAATGCATATATATATATATATATATATATATCTTGAATTTTCTTTATAAAAATTGTTAAGTGTAACCCATGTCTTCAGAAGCACTTATTTTTGTGTAGATCTTAAGGATGTATGTCAAAGTGGTTAGAATTTTTTCATTCAACAATTTTTGTCTTTATCATGTCCCCTTTACAGTAAATAGTCAAGTAGTGCCTGGGGTGATGTTCATAAATGTTCTACATGGAACCTGGATCACAGATTCAAGGCCAATCTCAGCAACTTAGATCCTGTTTCAAAAATAAAAATAATAAACTAGTGCTAGAAGTGTGAATCAGAATACTCCTGGGTTCAATTTCCAGTACCAAAATAAAAAATAAAAAGTTCTAGATGCTATATATATCTTGACTCATGGCTACCACTTTAAGATTTTTTATTTGTTTGAATATGGTATTAACAACTGTGGTTTTGCTCTCTCTAAATTTGCTTTTATTCTATTTTGTTTTGAGCAAGTGAACTCTTTTGGGGTATCTAGAATATAAATTAAATGACTGGAGGAATTGATGAATATTTAGGAAGTACAATGAAAACTCGGAGAGAATGGGAAATTCCAGGGATTACTCATGGGGTGTTTAGTTCATAATTTCACCTAAAGTACCTACCATCACATCTCATGTCCAATGAGTGTTCTATGTATTTATAGTCTATTTATGTATACTGGGACTTGAACCAGGGGTGTTCTCTGAGCTATATCACCAGTCCTATATTATTATTATTTTTTTAATTTTGAAACAAAGTCTCACTAAGTTGATAAGAGTCTCTCTAAGTAACTGAGGCTGAGATCCTCCTGTAGCACCTTCCCAAGTACTGGGATTACAGGCATGCATCACCACACCCAATTTACTCAATATTTTTTAATGAGTGAATAAAATAGAATTTTAGGTTATTCTAGTGATTTAGTTACATAACAGATATCAAGTATTCCTAATATAATATCCTTAACTCTAATCATATAGCCTTTATATCTTTTTAAGAGTGTAGGGGAAAATTTGATTGTTGTGATGTTGTTTTGTGGTTGGTTGTGGTGATGGTGGAGCTGGTGCTGTTACATGGAACAAACTGACAAAATAAAGTAAGAGGAGGGAAAGGCAGGATGTTATTATGCAGAATTGCAAAGGCACACCAAAAACTTTTCCCTAAATTATTCTTCAAAATAATTGAGAGAGTGCACCTTTTATTGATAATCTGTTCCCATCTTAGATTTTAATATTTGTGGCTGTCACATAATAAACATTTAACCCCTGTCCATGATGTTAGTGGATAATATTCTATTATCCTTTATCCTCTGTTAATGACTTTTCCAGCTGAAATATTGTATAAAACATCATAACTCATGAAGCTTTGGCATTGGCCATTTATTTCTGCTTAATCTATAAAATAAGCTTTGCCCAATTTTGTTTTTCCAATACCTACCAATTCTGGGTTATGCCATGTAAGAAATTGGGTTTTCTTTCACCCATTTCATTTCTGCCTTGAATTCACTGCCTTTCTCTTACTAGACCTTATTTTCTAACAAACTATTCAAAAGGAAAGAAGCCCATATGTCAGAGAGCAGAGATGAGGTATCTATGGCATCCGGAGGATAATCTGAACAATAATAAATATCTAAAACATGATGGAAGGGGAAAGAGGGGAATTTCCAAATGTACCTGATGTACATTTACAAACATATCGAAGTCAATCACTAAGCCAAACATGATAAGGAGCGAAGGCGGAAGGAATGGGGTGAAATTTGGGGAAGGGCTAAATGAGTGACGTGTGCATGTAGGCTTCTCCTCTCGTGTGCTCCATTAAGATGTATGACTACAGTGCTCCAATAAAAAATTTAAAAAAATAAAAAAAATTTCTAAATAGGTAGATGATTTTCTACCAATTTACCATTTTAAAATCTGATCTAGGCAACTATCGGCATACACAGGTATGCCCTTTTTATGATTCATTGCTTTAGAAACAACTACCTGAGTCCTTTGCTTCTCCTTAGAGATATGTCTAAAAGTATACCTGTTCTTCTCATCTTGTTTTAGGACCTCCACACATATATGCTCAGCAATGGGTGATAGCATAAAGATGATTATCAGTCTATTTTCATAATGTCTACACCTCTTACAACACAATGGCTCCCTCCAGTGTTCAGCACTTAGCACATTATTGGCAAGGGTTTGGAGTTCCTAGACCTGTAGTTTTGACTGTCACAGATGGGAATTCTGTCTGCATTCCTGTTCTTGCTGTCATCAGTAAATGTTTTTTTTTTTTTTTTTTAATTTCTTAAATATTCTCAGTGCCAACAAATACTAGAAATGCTGAGCTCTCATCTTGTGTGTAGTTTAGGGGAATGACTATATATTCTTCCAAAATTGGCAGAAAACACAGAGAGATAATTTGGCCTTTCTCATGGCCAAAAGATAAAATATTTGGAGAATGGTGAGGTTCTCAAATGGTATTATAAGTATGATTTCTATTTTTCTCTACTTTTAGTATTTTATCAGTATAGTTCTGCATTTTCTTTATTATATAATGAAAAAAATCAATGGCTAGTTATATAATAACATTTTGCTTTTTTCCCAAAACTTTATCTTCTACCAAACTGTAATGTTCTATTATTCTAATGTTTCAAAGTGCCTAGAAAGGCTATGGTTTGAGACTTATTCAGAAGTTAAGAAAGGAACTCTTCAGTGAAACATTAACATCACTATCAAGGTTCACTCCTTACTTCAGCATTTTGACTGAGTAAATCTCAGCATAAGAATAAAAACATGAGCTGGGTATGGTGGAGAATACCTTCAGAAATTCTTGAGTCTTTGGGGTCTTTTTGCTAGTAGAAACTATACAAAATTCTAGCTGTTCTCTACCTGAGTTAGTGGGAATGGACCCTCTTTCCTGATCATGTTCTTTGGAGGTTTATGTTCTGTTATTTCCCCATTTTCCCTGAAAGTCTTGTGTGAAAGCTTTCTCAAGGTGTCCTAAGGCTTGCCTTTATATCTTCCTATATCAAGTGGGTTAAATTATAACTCAGAATTGGCACTCTTTCTCACTTTTTCTCTTTTAAGAATTGTTCTCTTCTAAGGAATTTCCTTTATTAATTGTTCTTCTTTTACACATTTTTCACAAACTATATTCAGTCACTTCAGACCTGGCTTTCTCCAAAGAAGAAATTGATCCTTTTAGATGGATTGTTTCTACATTCTGTTCCTACATGGCAGGAAGATAAGACACTGTCATTATTTAAATTGTTTCCTTGGCTAATTTAGCAACTAAAGGCTAAAATTTAATGTCTCAAAAAAGTTAAAAAAGCATTGAATAAACAAAATAAATAACAACAAAATCACAGGCTTGTGATTAAAAGTCAAATCCTCTCTACTGACTTATTTTTTTACCAATATTTGATAAATAATTCAATAAATGTCTGATATTTTATTTATTATTAATGAGAGACAGACAGATGCTATGTAGTTATTTATGTATGGTCCTCTAAGTAATAATATGAAAAGTGGAAAATGTAAAAGTAGTTCATGTAAGAGTACTTATTTCCAGGACTGTCTAGGCAGTCATTACACTTGATTTTATGGGTTAGATATGGAATGCCCCTCAAAAAAGTTCATGTGTTGGGAATGCAACACAATCCAGAGATACGGCACAGCTGGAGGAACTAGGAGCATGGCCTCGATGACTTAATTTTTTCTTGACCTTTTCTTAACACTCTTTCTCTTTCTGGCCATCAAGAATTGAAAGCTTTTTTCTGCCATGCCCTTTCACCACACTGCCATGATGTTTCTGCCCTGGGGCTGGCCTGCTATGGATTGATTCTCTGAAATCATGAACCAAATACACCTTTCCTCCTCTAACTGGTTTTTTTTTTTTTTTCATGTATTTTGGCTACAGCAACAAAAAGCTAAGATATTTGTCAAATGAACTATTTCTTACATATCTCTTTTGGTTCTTGGGAGTCAAGTTTATGTCTCCGCAACTGGATATTTCTAAAGGGTCTCATTTCAGTAAGTCACTCTTTTTTCTTTTTCGTCCTTCTATATTTGTCTATTTTTGTGAAGATACACCTTAAAATGAGATATCCATCAACAGGTTCAGATCCATATAATGCATGATAAAAAAAATGTTTTCTTTCTTCTAAGCCATGGAAGGAGGTAAAATTTCAAATTTTAGTCTAAAATTTGTGAAACAAACAAGCCAGACCTATAACATACATTTACTCTAAACTTTGTTTTGTCACTGTAAGAAGAACATTATTATTTCAACCTGAGAGTGAAGAAACCACATGCCACAGAAGCTAAGTGTCTATGGAATAGATAATCTAGCTCTTCAGTAAATTTACTTGTTCATCCTAGGCATCCAAGTAAATACATTTCTCACAGCTATTGCCATTAGAAGTGGTCATAAAATTGAGATATAACCAAGAATGTGATTAAAAGTAATGTCATTACTGTCAACACTCTATATATTGTATTTGGCTTTTATAGCACATATCCACTTACCCTATTTCTATTCCTTTTCCTAGACCCTCTATGTCTTATTCTTGCTAAGTTTTCATCAAAAACGCTGGGGATTAAATACAAATTTGCACACATTTAGTTTGATTATTCTTTGTGCTGCAATAAGCATAAAATTGTGAATACTATTTTAGGCTTGGAGTGATAGATTAAATTAAAATTTTCATGCTAAGTCCACATAGTAAATTATTTTTTGTTCTTAAAATATTATTTAACTTAAATTTTACTTTGGAGAATTTTCTTAGCAAGTGTAGTTTATTAAGCTAATTAGCATCTTCCACATATATCTTAGCAAATATGTCTTATATAGTTCATGCCAATCACATTTCTCTAAGAATAATGAATGACTTCTAATGTGGCATTAATTTTACCTGTTTAAGAATACTGCAATATTTTTATAGAGAGTGAATGTAAAAAATAATAATATAATAGTAAATTTAAGTACTCTCTATGAACTTAAAATTAAGTTCTAA
Organism: Muscardinus avellanarius; assembly: GCF_963383645.1. Taxonomy (NCBI): domain Eukaryota; kingdom Metazoa; phylum Chordata; class Mammalia; order Rodentia; family Gliridae; genus Muscardinus; species Muscardinus avellanarius. The sequence goes on from NC_137788.1 coordinate 91,739,531, forward strand.
ATACTGTTAATTACAAAGTCACACTCAATGAATTTTCAGTTTATCTGCCTTTGTGAGAAGTGTTGCAACTGAAAGATTTCATAGAATTTTATTTTAATATATAAAGAAGACATGTTAATGCACAATAATTAAGTTGATGTACACTGGCATAAAGAGGGATATTTTAAAGCTAAATTTATAAACAATATATTGACATTTTTCAAGTGGATATTTATACTATACTTTTAGTGTTTTTTTTCAAATTACTATTTGTGCTCCCCTCAAACAGACATGGTTATTGCAACAAATTTTTCTCTCACTTTCTTCTTATATTGTTTAATCCATGTTGGAGTGAATTTGTATACTGAATTTTAAACAAATAATTTTAAAGGTTTTATATTATTAATAAGTTCCAAGGGCTTTATTGGAAAGATATTAAAATATAGGTTGAGATATGTGACTATGAGAATTTTGGGGCTTTTGTTGATTAATAACCTGAGAAATTTTGGACTGGTGGTTGAATTCTAGAACTATTGAGATTGGTAAGCAATATATGAGAGATTTCATTTAGAATACTTAAAGCTTATCCAATAAAAATGATCAAGATATGTCTATTTTCAATAACTATATTAAAAATTTCAAACTAAAATATCCCAAAATTACTAGGTTAATATACAATGTGTCATAAAACTCAAGAGCTATGCTCATTTTATCCATATGAAAAGGTGTGCTTTTCATATGGATACTATGAAACAGGACACTAGTTTCATAATTGATTTCTCTGGAGTAAACTTTCCCGATTATACTTTGACATATTTTAATGAAACTAAAACTAATGTAAATTTTTTTTCTTCTATAGAAGTAATACTAGGGCACTGTGGTTTCCAAACCATAATTTCAGTTTGGTTTTGAGCATTTGTAACTCTATTTTAAGTTTGCAATATACACAATGATTCTTAAATTGGTAATTTGCCACAGGGGGGAAAAAATCTTGCTGTTATTTATTTTAGTAGGCCAGTAGGATATTTGTCTAGGGGCTAAAAAGTCTGACAGCCTACAATTCAAAGTAGGAGTCTTCCAACTGCTACTCTGTAAGGATGTTTTGAAACTAAAAACAAATAATACTGTCCATAGAAATATTAATACTAATCTGCAAAAGTTGAGTTATAGGGCCTTTTGCTTCCTTGCTTATTCTTTGTTTTGTTTTGAGATTTCTATCACCTTTAGGTACTGATTGGGCAAAAAATTATACAGGATAAAAACTGTGCTTTATTATAAAATGTTCTCAAAAGTGATTGTTTGCTGGGCATGGTGGTGCATGCTTGTCATCGCCGGGCTTGGGAGGTGGAGACAGGAGAATCGCGCTGGTTAGGAGCCAACCTCGCTGACTTAAGAGACCCTGTTTCCACATAAAAAAAAAAAAAAATAGGTCTGGGAGTGTAGCCCGTGGGAGTGTATCCCGGAGGTAGAAGGGCTTCCAGAAACCCCAGTACTACACACACACACACACACAAAAGTGATTGTTTAAAAAATAACTTAGCTTTAGCTAGATTGGCTTAACTAGGTTTGGGTTCCATCTAGGAATTTGAACTATAGCTTTTAAAATTGTAAACAGAATAAAAACCTTGAATTACATAAAAGAAGAGTATAAAACTAAGGAGCTCATGGATGAGGAAGGTCTACTGATGAAGTAAAAAACCCTACCCCTGACTATTGCAGATGAGAGGAGATTATACAACATGGATTGAAATCTACCAGTCTCATGAGAATATCTACGACCACTAGACTATGCCATAACCTTGGATAGGGAGCAGGTCAGAGATATAATCTAATGTTGCTATGGTCTGGATATTTTTGTCACAATCAAATTTGTATGTTGAATCCTGATAATGGATGTGATGTTTTTTGAGGTGGTAACTTTAGAAGGTCATTAGGTCTTGAATGTGTAGCCCACATAAAGAGATTAGTGTAAAGGACTCAGAACTGCCTGGGACTTCTCAGTGTGATGATGGAGTGAGATGATGCTTTTCTTAATCAAGAAGTAGGCCTTTATCAGATGCTGAATCTGGTGGTGATTTGATCTTAGACTCTAAGCCACCATAATTGTGATAAAAATGTATTTCTGGTTTTTATGACCTGTCTAGAACATGGTATTTATTTTATTAGCCCAACAAGTAAGACAAATAGGTTGGCTTAAAAAAATTGAAAGAAACCAACTTTTTTATGCAAGTAAATTTGAGAAAGTTATGTAAATATTACCAGTCTCCATTTTCTAAAGATGGCAGATAGAATCAACTTCATACATAGTGGAAGTAGAAATAGTAAATAGTGTGTGTGTGTGTGTGTGTGTGTGTGTGTGTGTGTGTGTGTGTGATACTAGGGATTGAACCCAGTGGCATTCTACCTTCAAGCTCAAGCTACACTTTCAGCCATTTTTATCTTTGATTTTGAAACAGGGAAATTCTGTAATTCTCCTTTCTCAACCTCCCAAGTATTTGGATTATAGGTTTGTACCACCACAACTGGCAAATAATTTGAATTTAAGAATAAGGAAGCCTGGTGTGGTGGTGCATGCTTGTAATCCCAGCATTTGGGAAGCTGAGACGAGGATCGTGGTTCACGGACAGACTCAGCTACTTAGTGAGGCTCTTTGCAACTCAGTGAGACCCGGTTTCAAAATGAAGAATAAAAAATAGAGTAGGGGGTGTAGCTTGGAGGTCGAATGCTCCTGCATTCCATCCCCAGACTCACCAAAAAGAAAAAGGATATTTTAGGTTACTACTAAATTTATTATATGTCATTCTAAAACTTAAGTTCAACATAATTTCTACACCTATTTGTTTTATTCACAACATTTAAATATTAGCATCCCACACCTTAGGAAATAAGATAATTTGCTGCAGACAATCTGATAAAAATGCAGAGTAATTCTTTGAAATGTAGATGTTATTTATATTATCTCAAAAATTTATTTGAGATTTTCTTAATATATATTTGTTTATATTTATTTATTTACTTATATTTTTATTTCCTTATTATTTATTTTGTGAGACTCTGGATAGCACCCAGGGCTACAGTACCTACAGCGTTATAAGCTTTTTTTTTTTTTTATTTTGAGATTTTCATTAAGTTTTCAAGGTGACCTCGAATTTGCAATCATCCCACTTCAGCCTCCCAAGTACCAGAATTACAGGCATATGCCCCTATGTCCAGCTGTTTTTTTTTATATCTGTGTATTTGCTTGCATTGGTGCATTATAGTCTCACATCATAATGTCAATAATGGTGGCAATGACATCCATGTACAGGGCACTTGGTGACTGCACATGCCTCCCCATTTTCCTTCCAATACTGAGTACCCAGATTGATATTGCTATATATTCACATGCACACACATGGTCTATGGTAGTATTTCCATTAATAAACTTCAGTTTTCCTTCTGACCAACCCTTCTATTTCCTCCCTTCCTTCATTGAGGTTTCTCCTTTATTATTTGGACCCTCTCTTGTATACCAATTACTCCCTATTCTTCTCATATTAAAGAAAACATATGACCTTTCTCTCTTTATGATTGGCTAATTTCACTTAACATAATGTTCTCCAGGTTCTTCCATTTTCTTAAAAATGACATAGTTTTCTTCCTCCTTATTGCTGAGTAGAATTCCTTTGTGTGTATTTTACCATAGTTTTGTAATCCATTCATCTACTGATGGTAACCTAAGTTGGTTCCATAATTTGGCTATTGTGAATTGTGTTGTTATAAACATGAGTATGCATATATTACTGTAGTTCTCTCATTTCAACCCTGTTGGAAAGATACCCAGTAGTGGTATTGCTAGATCATATTGTGGATTTATTTCCAGTGTTCTAAGGAAGCTCCACTCTGATCTTCATTGTGGCTGAACTAGTTTGAAATTCCACCAACAGGGTAAAGAGTTTCTTTTTCCCCACAGCCTAGCCAACATTTATTATTTTGCTTCTTTATAATTGCCATTCTGATTTGAATTAGATGGAATCCCAGTGTAGTTTTGATTTGTACCTCTCTGCTTGCTAATGATGTTGAACATTTTTTCAATGTATCTATTGGTCACTTTTTTTTTTGGTGAAATTTCTATTCAATTCAGTTGCCCATTTCTTGATTGGTTTATTTATTTTTCTAGTGTAAATTTTTTAAACTACTTTGTATATTTTAGATATTAGAGCTCTGTCAGAAAGATAGCTGTTAAAGATATTCTTCCATTCGTAGGCTTTCTCTTTAAACTTTTGATGATTTACTTTGATGAGCACAAACTTTCTACTTTGATATTATCCCACTTATTAATTCTTGTTTTAATTTCCTGAGCTTTGAGGTCTTCTTGAGGTAGTTTCTACTTGTGCCTATATTTTGGATTGTTGAACCTATGCCTTCTCTAACAGCTTCAAATACTCTGGTCTGACTTCCAAGTTTTTGATCTAGCTCAAGATGATTCCTGTGCAAAGAGTGAGGTAAAGATTTAGTTTCAGTTTTATAAGTGTGGATAGCCAGTTTTCCTAGCACCATTTATTGAAAAGGCTGTATTTCTCCAATGTATGTATTTGGCCCTTTGTTGAAGATCAAATGACTATAAGTGTGTGGATTAGTTTCTGTATCTTCTATTCTATTTTCTTGTTTTGTGTGCCTATTATTGTGTCATGCCATGCTACTTTCATACTAGAGTTTTGTAGTATAATTTAAAGTCATAAATTGTGTGATACCTCCTGCATGATTCTTGTTGCTGAGAATTGCTTTGACTGTTCTGGGTCTTTTGTTTCTTTCTTTTTTTTTTTGGTACTGGAGTTCCTGGAAACACTTCTACTTCTGAGCTATACTTCCAGACCTATTTTTATATTTTTTTATTTGGAAACAGGGTCTCTTAAGCCAGTGCAAGCTGGCTTCAAACCTGCGTGATCCTCCTGTCTCCACCTCTCAAGAGCGGGAATTACAAGCATGCACCACCACGCCCGGCTGGGTCTTTTGTTTCTCTATATAAAGTTTATAAATTATTTTTCTAGGTCTATAAAGAATGACATTGTTATTTTTGATAGAAAATGCATTAATTCTCTAGATCACTTTTGGTAAAATGGCTGCTTTTATGATATTTATTTTGCATATCCAAGAGCAAGAAAGATCTTTCCATCTTTCAAGTTTTTTTTTATTTTTTTTCTTTAGTGTTTTATAATTTTCATTGTAGAGGTCTTTGACTAGGTTTATTTGGTTATGTTTATTTTTCAGTGTTTTATTGGTTTTGAAATTATTAAGAATGGAATTGTTTTTATATTTCTTTTTTTTAATTCATGATTGACAAATAGAAAAGCTACTGATTTGTTTAATTTTATTTTGCATTCCACTACTTTCCTAAATTTGTTAATCAACTTTAGTTGTCTTTTGTTTGAGCTTTTTAGGTCTTCTAGATATTGAATCATGTCATGTACAAACAAAGATAATTCTAATTCTTTTTTTATTTAAATTACTTTGATATCCTTCTTTATTCTTATACCTCTGGCAAGAATCTTGAGGACTATATTGTAAAGAAATGGTGATAGTGGGCATCCTTATCTTGTTCCTGATTTTAGAGAAAATTTCTGCAATTTTTTCCAATTCAATATTATATTGGCTTTGGGTTTGTTTTTGTATATTGCCTAAATGATATTGAAATATGTTTCATCTATTCCAATTTTCTGCAATGTTTTTAATGTAAGTGAGTGTTCGATTTTTTTCAAATGATTTTTCAGCATTTATTGATATGATCATGTGATTTTTTTTCTTAGTTCTATTTATGTGGTGAATAACATGTATTGATTTTCATATGTTGTGCCAGACTTGCTTTTGTGGGATGAAAACAATCTGGTCATAATGTGCAATTTTCTTGATGTGATTTTGAATGTGCATGGCTAATATTTTGTTTAGAATTTTGGAATATATTCATCAATGGTATTGGTCTGTGATTTTTTTTCTTGAGATATCTTTATTATCAGTATTAATATATAATACTGGCCTCAAAAAAGGAGATTAAAGGAATTCCATCTCTTTTGATTCCACAGCATAACTTTTGAAGTATTGGGTTGGGTTCTTTCCTAAAAGCTTTGTAGAATCCAGCAAGAAACCCATCTGGACCTGGGCTTCTCTTTAATGGCAAAAATTTTATTGCTGTTTTTATTTCTTTACTTGATATGGGTCAGTTTATGCTTTCTATATACTCTTGGTTCAATTTAGGTAGGTTGTAAGTGTTTAGATATCTGTCAGGCTGGACATGGTGATGCATGCTTGTAATCCCGGTACTTCAAAGGCTGATTCAGGAGGAGCATGCAGGCTTAAAGTGAGACTTATAACCTAGCAATACCCTGTTAACAAATAAATAAAATTGGGCTGGGGTGTATCTCAAAAATAGAATCCCTCTGAATTCAATCCCTAGTATCACAATAAAATAATTTATTTCTTTGATGTTTTCCAGTTTATTAAAAAAAATTCAAAATGGTTTCTGATGATCCTCTGAATTTTCTGTCTGTGATGATTGTACCAGTATTGGGAATGGCCTACAAAAATTTGAGAAAGCTATGATTATTAATATGTTTCAAAATAGTTGTATCAAAATTGGGTGAAGGGCAAATCTGTGCAAGGACTTGGTCTCTGCCTAAAAGAAGGCAACTATTCCAATGTAAATTAACCTAGCTAAAAGTAAATAATCAGTCAATAGGAGAGGAGAACTAGGCCTGTCTCTATCTAAAGACAAATCTTAAGAGAGGAGAACTAGGCCTTTCTCTAAAGACAGATCTACATAATTGGATAAGCTAGCTAAGATGGTAGGAGGGGTCGACCTTCATGAAAGGAGACACTTCACCACACCTTGCTGGGGGAGTTACCATACAGGGTAAGGGGAGGTACCTTATAGGGACATTCACTACATCAGAGTCACGCAAACAAGATGGAGGTCATGGGTATAAAAGGCCTAGTCCACGTGTAAGCCCTTTAGTGTACTCATTTGAGTCACCCTCCATGTCAGTCTGGTATGGAGCTGTATTTCTATCTCCTATATTTCTATCTTTTCCTATTTTTCTGTTTTTCTGTTTTTTTGTATTCATTTCGAGTCACCCCCCCCATGCCACTTTTCATAGCTTAGACAGTTGCTGAAGATTCAAAGAAGTTTATTAGAAAGATAGAAATACAGAAAATATAAATGCAGCCACATGCCAACTGCGGCGGTTCCCCACTGGCCCACTGGACAAAAAGTCCCGTGAAAATTACTGAGCCACGTGCACCATGTTGACCCAAGATGTTGGGCACCAAATATGTTACAGATTTGGAAACTGCCCCCAGGGATCTTTGTTAGACCCCTGGGAATAATTTCCCAAAAACTCCCCAAAGAAACAAAAATCATGTAAATCTGTCTTTAGAGACAGGCCTAGTTCTCCTCTCCTATTGACTGGTTAATTATTTTAGCTAGGTTAATTTACATTGAAATAGTTGCCTGCTTTTAGCCAGAAACTAAGTCCTTGCACAGATTTGCCCTTCACCCAATTTTGACAAAACTATTTTGAAATATATTAATAATCATAGCTTTCTCAAATTTTCGTAGGCCATTCCCAATACTGGTACAATGATGTATTCTTTTTTATTTTTAATTTTAAAACTTTCAGTTGTTTCTCTCTCTTTTCTTTGGTTAGGTTGGCTAGAGGCTTGTCATTTTTTTTTGGGGGGGGGCAGTACTGGGATGGAACCCAGGGGGCATTCTACCTCTGATCTACATCCCCAGATCTGTTTTTTTATTTTTTATTTTGAAACAGGGTCTCACTGACTTTCAAAGGACCTCACTAAGTAGCTGAAGCTGTCCAAGAACTGCAATACTCTTATCTAACTCCCAAATGTTGGGGATTACAAGTGTATGCCACCATGCCCAGCTTTGTCAATCTTGTAAATCTTTTTAAAGAGCCAGATTTTTGATTTGTTGATCCATTGCATTGTTTATTATTCTCTATTTCACTTATTTCTGGTCTGATTTTAATTATTTTCTGCCTTTTGATGGCTTTGGGATTAGACTGTTCTTGTTTTTCTAGGTCCTTGAGGTGTGTCATTAGGTTGTTTATTTGGTGACTTTCTATTTTTCTTATGTGGGCACTCTATGCTATAAATTTTTCTCTTAATATAACCTTCAATATTTCCCATAGATTTTAGTATATCATGTCTTTATTTTTGTTTAATTTCAGGATTTAAAAAAAAACTTCTTTCCTTATTTTGTTCTCATCCATTCTTTTCAAGAGTGTATCATTCAATCTTTATGTACTTATGTAATTTATTTTGGTCTTTCTGTTCTTGATTTCTACTTTCATTACATTGTGATCTGAAAAGAAGCAGGGGATTATATTACATCTTTTGAATTTATTGCTGCTTGCTTTCTGCCTCAGGATGAGGTCTATTTTGGAGAAGGTTCCATGAAAAGAATATGTATCCTGCTGTTACTGGTTGAAATAGTCTGTTTATGTCTATTAAGTCGATTGGTTTATCATGTTCTTTAGGTCTGAAGAGTCTTTACTCATCTTTTGTTTTGAAGATTGATCTAGCAATGTGAGTGGTATGTTAAAGTCTCCCAATATTATTGTGTTTGAGTTATTTGAGACCTGATGTTCCAAAGAGTTTGTTTTATAAATATAAATGCACCCACATGTGGGGAATAAATATTTACTATCATTACATCTTCTTGCTGGATTGTATCTCTTGTTAATAAGAAGTGCCCTGCTTTGTTTCTTTTGATGTGTTTTAATTTAAATTCTATTTTATTACTTATCAGCATTGCTGCCTATGATGGTTTGGGTATCCATTTATATTGTCTATTTTTTCCATCCTTTCATCTTTATTCTGTAGATATCTTGGCTGTAAAGTGAATTTCTTGCAAGCTGTTTTAAATATTATTATGAAAAATTTTGTATGACACTTTTTTGCAAAATTATGTGATTCGAATGTTACTAAGCATTGTCTATATATTTCTGTTTAACATTGGCTTTCTCCTAAATAAACTATTTTTGAAAGAGCCAGTTGATAAATTATCAAGAAAGAATGCTCTTATTTATCAAACAATCAAGTAAATGTTATTACATTCAGTGTGGACACTTTCTTAGGTTGTGGTTGATTCTGATCTTTATTACAAAGAAACAACTATTGTGAGGTCTAATTGAAAACCAAATTTTATAAGTCTTAGTTTTTTTTTTTAATTTTAATCTTAGATGTAGAATTCTGGAACTATTGTATATATTAAGTTTTTCATGACTAAACCATAGAGTTACATGGAACACTGAGACAGGAGGATCACAGATTCAAGAACAGTCTTAGCAAATAATGAGACTTTCATCAACCTAGTAAAATACTTTTCAAAATAAAAATAAAATAGGTCTGGGGATGTAGCTTGGAGGTGGAATTCTATAGGATTCAATTCCTAGTGTCAAGCACACACAAAAAGTAGTTTCATGTCAGGCGTGGTGGTGCACGCTTATAATTCCCGTGCTTGGGAGGCGGGGACAGGAAGATTGCACTGGTTCAAAGCCAGTCATGCTGGCTTAAGAGACCCTGTTTCCAAATAAAAATATAAAAATTGGTTTGGGAGTGTAGCCTGGAGGTAGAAGGGCTTCCAGGAACCCCAGTACCACCAAAAAAAAAGTAGTTTCACAAAATAGGAAAATTTTTCTGAAATTCGTATTATAATAGCTTCATAGACAGTCTTATTTTTTTCCATATTGACATTATCAAAATCTAAACCTCAGGTAGTCATTTTACTTCAAGTATTAGAAATACTCTGTTTTTATTTTTTATTTTTGTGGTAGTGGGAGTAGAACCCAGGAGCTTTCTACCTCTAGGCTATACTCCCAGGCCTATTTTATACTTTATTTGGAAACAGGGTCTCACTAAGTAGCTGAGGCTGGGCTTTATTTTTTTTGGTGGTGGTACTGGAGTTCCTGGAAGCCCTTCTACCTCTGGGCTACACTCCCAGACCTATTTTATGCTTTTCTTTTATTTTGGAACCAGGGTCTCTTAAGCCAGCGTGGCTGGGTTCGAACCTGCGTGATCCTCCTGTCTCTGCCTTCCAAGTGCGGGAATTACAAGCGTGCGCCACCATGACCAGCTATGAGGCTGGTTTTGAACCTGTACAATCTTTCCATCTCAGCTTCCCAAGCATGGGAATTACAAGCATGCGCCTGGCGAAATATTCTGTTTTTAAGAGAAATTTCAGTAATAGTTCTACAAATCAATATCTTACCATACCAGTAAAAAATTAACACACTCTGAAGAGGGGACTATGCAAGAACTTATGAACCATATATCACAATAAATCCACACCAGGGAAACTCCATTATCATTGAGAGATATTGTGCTCAGAAAACATGAAAAATTGCCTTAGTTTTTGGCTGGCTGCAAATTCCTTTACATTTGACCAAAATTTGTTCTAGATAATGATTTACAAATCAATATCAAACATGGTAATGACTTTTCTGTATTTAGGACAACCATTGGTTCAGATTTTTTTCTCTGTAGAAAATATTAACCATACTATTAATATATAAAAGCAGGAACTATTTGTAGAAATTGTGCACAGAGAGATAGTCAAGGTTTCTCAACTAATAGAGACTATTTTCAGTACAAAAACTACTTAAATTTATTTAGATTGATATAAACATTTCTTTAAGGTTTTAAAACATTGTCAGTAATGATAATTTAATTTACCATATTAGGAGGTTGTATGTAAAATGAGAGCTCCACATGGGTATATAGTAGCATATTCCTGTAATCCCGGTGCTTTGGAGGCTTAGACAGGAGGATCACAGTCATAGGGTAAAGCCTGGCCTCAGAAATTTAGTGAAACTTTCTGAAATTTGCTGAGAGCCTCTTTGAAAATAAAACATAAATTGGGCTGTGGGTTTAGCTCAGAGGTAGAATGGCCCTGGTTTAAATCCCCAGTAATAAAAAGAAAAAAAATTGGTACAAAACCTGGTTTTAAAAATAAATCAGACCTTCCACTTGACATAATAACTGTTAATGTATACAAAAAAGTATGAATAGGTCAGCTGATTTGCCTAAAAACCGAGAAAATTACTTTGTGAAGAAATACAGCATATATGAAAAAATAAACCATGACTGCTTCTTGCCAAAGTTTTATCTAATCACACAGTTATTCTATTTAAAAAAGTAATCAGTTATAGAGTTGACTATTGACCAGAAATATTAACACAAGATAGCCTAGTTCAAATACCTGTTTTCAGGATTTGATAGCCTAAGCAATTTTTTTTCAGCCTTTGCCTGCCCTCTCAAGCCCTAACATGAAAAGAGCAGAAAGCCCCTTTTCAAGCAATTGTGCATTTGCACAATAGAGTCTAAGACATTGCTACAAACACTGCAAAGTCATAGCTGAAACAAAACCAAGTACTCTTTATCATTTATCTTCATTAATGGCAGAATATAAGCACTGTGGGAATTATTTTAAGCCTTAAAGTCATATAAGAAAGTAGTACTTAATAGAACAATCATAGCAGCATGCTAGAAAGGGTCCTTCTTTAGGGTATAAACACTATTTTTTGTTTTTGTTGTCTAAACATTTTTGGTACCTGTATATAACATGAATTAAATTAAATAAAGATAGAGTTTATGCAGGTTAATCTAGACATTTCTGGGGATTGAACTTGGAACACTCTCTCTGCTGCATTCCCTATTTACTTTATATTTTGAAACAAGTTCTTGCTAAGTTGCTGAGGATGGCCTGGAATTTGCAATCTTCCTATCTTTTACCAGCAATAGTGCTCCTGGGTATTTTCCCAAATAAAATAAAATATAATAATCAGATTTGCATATTCATGTTAATATCAGCACAATTTACAATAGCCAAACTTTGAAACCAGCCTAGATGTTCATCAATTGATGAATGGATCACAAAAATTTGGTACATACACAAAATACTCAGCCTTAAAAAAGAAGAAAATGACAGCATTTGAAGAAAAATAGATGGAACTCAAGCATATTGTACTGTGTAAATCCAGCCCCAAAGGATGAGTAGTTGTATGTTTCTCTTATATGTAGAGGCTAGGGACATATTTAGAAATAAAGCCAACATCAGACAGATAAGCAGAGGTTCCAGAAAATGACTGAGGGTGATTAGGGAAGATGAGCAGTGAGTCATAAAGACAACAATATAGAAATAATGCCATGAATATATACAAAATTTTTAATTTCAATCTCAAAAACTTGCAGGATGAGAGTGAGAGGAGAACCTGGTGGGGAGGGGATGTGTGTAGATATTTTTCTAACCCGCTATATCTCCATATGATGTAAAATTACAATGCACTAAATAAAAATTAACAAAAATTATTTTAAAAAGCATTTTATTGGTGCATAATAATTATATATAATAGTGGAATTTACTGTGAAATATTTATAAATACATGTAAGATAATTTGATGAATTTCATTCTGCAGTATTTATCCTTGCTCTTCTCTCCTTCCTCCTCCAGTCTTCTATCTATGACCTACTGTTTCTCTTCTATTTTCACAAAATCTTTTATTTTTTATTATTGTCTCTACCTTCTACAAATGAATGAAAACAGAAGACTCTTGACTTTCTGATCTGTTCATGAGTATATAACTTCTTATCTAATTGATGGTTTTGTCAAGGAACTTACAAATATCTATCCCCATTGTCACCATATTTTTCTTGACCCTCTTCTATATGTCAATCAGCATTGTAGGTGTGGAAAAATATAACAAGAAAAAAAGAAAAGTCCCCTTGTATGAAGAACAAGACACAATTAATTAATGTATTTATTCATTTATTTATTTATTTTGCAGTACTGGGATGGAACCCAGGGGCATGCTACCTCTGACCTATACTCCCAGCCCTATTTTTTATTCTTTATTTTGAAACAGGGACTCACTGAGTTGGAAAGAGCCTCAATAAGTAGGTGAGGATGTCTGTGAACCGCGATCCTCCTGTCTCAGACTCCCAAGTGCTGGGATTCAAGCCTGTGCCACCACATCCAGCAAGAAAAATATATTTAAAAAATATAAATTAGTAATAGCTAGGAAAATCTCTACAGTAGGTAAAGCAAAAACAGGAGAATGGAGGATAAAAAATAATGTTAAAATTAAAATTCCCTTTGTGATTATTCAGAATTGGTGGTTGTTACAAAATTTAGATGTAAATTAATCTTTATTTTTAATTTTTTTGCAAAGTAATAATCTTTTGTAAATATTAGTCATGGTTAAAAATTTTCATGGTTATCCTACAGGAAAAAAAGAAAGAAAAAGTTTAGTAAGATTTGAACAAACCAAAATGTTATGAACGGCACCATAGAAAATTTAAAATTTAAAATTTAGTAAATTTAAAAATTAAAATTTGGAATATTTTAAAATTACAGTAGAACTTTTAAAAATATGATTGAATATATCTGGCAGTAGTTTGGGTGCAGCAAAACATGGGAATTTGTGAACTTAAACTCTCCACTAGAATATATTTATCAGAAATAACAAAGGACATTGTATAGTCATTAAAGAGGTCAATTCTCCAAGAGGAGGACATAACAATCCTTAACATGTATGCACTTAGTGAGATATTTCCAAAATATATGAGGCTGATACTCACAGAACTATAAAAAGATATAGCCATAAGAAGATATACATCGTCTTTCATCAATGGAGACTTCATCCCTCTTTCGAAGATGGAAAGATCCAGTAGACAGAAATTCACTAAGGGCAGAGCTGAATCAATAATGCCATCATTCAATTGGATATAAGTGACATCTGTAGACTACTTCATTCAAAAGCAGCAGAATAAACATTTTTCTTAAGTTTGTGTGGATCATACAACAAGGATCATGCACCAAGATAATTACATTCTGGCCTAAAAATGTGTTTAACATATTTTATATAGTAAAAATGATGCAACTTTTGCTCTCAGACAATAAAGGAATTACATGAAAAGTTGATAACTAAAAGATAACTTAGAAAATTCCAACATATGTGAAATAGGCATTAGGTGACACACATAAGACAGAAAGATTAAAGTTTTGAGACAGCCTCAGCAATTTATGAAGACTCTCAGTAACTTGGTGAAACCTTGTTTCAAAATTAAAAAGGGATGAGGGTGTAACTCTGACGTCAAAGTACCTGGATTCAATCCTTAGCACCAAAACCAAAAAGTTCAAAATATGCAAAATTAAATAAAATGTCGAAATAACAATACATACAAATAAAATTTCAAAAGACATCATAAAGTATTTAGAACTTTTGAAATTTTTTATAAAATGTAAAAAACAAAAATATGTGAGATTCAGTAAATCAATAGTTAGAGATAAATTTAGATAATTAAAACTGTCTCCTTCATTTCTCTCTCTCTCTCTTTCTCTCTCTCTCTCTCTCTCTCTCTCTCTCTCTCTCTCCCTCTCCTTCTTCCTCTCCCTCTCTTTCTCTCTCATTTTATTTTTTTAGAGTGGATTTAGACACAGAAAAACAGAGCACAGAGTTTCTCATTATACCTTTTTCAAAAAAAATGTTTTGGTTTTGGTTTAGGTTTTGGCTTTTTGCAGTACTGGCGATGGAACCCAGGAGCATTCTACCTCCAAACTTCGCCCCCAGCCCTCATTTTTAAAGTTCTTTTTAAATTTTGAAACAGGGTCTCAATTACAGAGGGCCTCACTATGTAGCTGAGGCTGTCTGCAAACTGGGATCCTCCTATCTTAGCCTCCCAAATGCTGGGATTACAAGCTTAAGCCATCACACCCAGCTCCCTTTTCAATTTTTGTCACATGCACACATTCCTCCAACAAAGTCAATATTTGTTCCAAGTTGTACTTTCTTATTGGGATAATGGTGGGTATCGAACCCAAGGGTGCTTTACCAGTGAGGCACATTCACAGCTCTTTTAATTTTTTTTTTTTAATTTGTAATTATCTCTGTATTGCCAAGTCTTGCCTCAAGCTTGAGATCCCCTTGCCTCAGCCTCCTAAGTAGCTGTGGATTACAGGCATCTGGCTGAAGGGGACACCTAATGCAATAAAAAGCAAAAAGACATGAAATTCAAACAGTGATAAAATATGCTCTAAATATCTAATGATGTATATGCAGGGCAATATAGGCATAAAAATGCAAAAAAAAAAAAACTTACTGTGCAAGATGATATGTGTTACTTTGGGTGGGCAGTAGAGACTTCTTTTTAGCATAGGGAATGTGGATGACTACTGGGATGGCTAACAAAGTCCCATTACCTTTGCCAAAGCAGGGCCTGGGTAGTGGTTACAATGCTTTCTTAAAACATGTTCTGTATCATTTTCTGTATCTGTTTGTTAAGCTAGTACCAAACAAGGATACAAAATCTAACACTTCTATAAAGGTTTTATAAAATTCACTTGAAAAACCATCTGTTCCTGGGCTTTTGTTTGATGGTAGGCTCTTTATTGCTGCCTTAATCTCTTTGATTACTAATGCCTGGTTTAAATTTCCTGAATCTTCTTAATTTAATTTAGAAAGGTTGTATATGTCTAGAAAATTATCCATTTCTTTTAATTTTTCTGTTTTCAACATAGTTTCTGATAATTCTCTAAATTTCTATGCTGGTGGTGATAATAGCTCCCTTTTCTTTTTTGTTTTTTTGAGTAATTTAGATTGATTTTTTATTTATTTATTTATTTTTTTTTATTTTTATATTTTTATTTTTATTTTTTTTTGGGTGGTACTGGGGTTCCTGGAAGCCCTTCTACCTCTGGGCTACACTCCCAGACCTATTTTTATTTAGAAACAGGGTCTCCTAAACCAGCGCGCGCGGCTGGCTTCGAACCTGCGCGATCCTCCTGTCTCTGCCTCCCAAGCGCGGGGATTACAAGCGTGCACCACCACGCCCGGCAAGATTGATTTTTTCTTTTGCTAAAATTGGCTAGTGGTTTATCTATTTTGTTTATTTTTGGGGAAGCCAGCTTTTAGTTTTGTTGATTTTCTGTATTGTTTTTTAATTCTACACTTTATTGATTTCTGCTATGATTTTAATAGTTTCCTGTATTCTGCTAGCTTTGGGTTAAGACTGTTCCTATTTTTCAAGGGCTTTGAGGTGTGTAAAGAGGTTATTTATTTGGTAAGTTTCTGTTCTTCCTATGTGGACATTCAGTGCTCTGAACTTTTCTCTTAATACTGCCTTCCTTTGCACCAGAGGCTTTGATATGTTGTATCTTTATTTTAATTCATTTCTAGAAATTTCTTATTCAGCAATGTGGTGTTCAGTCTTCACATGTGCAAGTTGTTTTCTTTCAGAGTTTGAAATATGCTTCTCCAGCCCATCCTGACTTTCATGACTTAGTTTGTGAAATATGGAGTGATTCTAATTAGTTTAACTCTGAATGTCACTTGCTCTTTTTTAACTTTTAATACATTTTATTTTTTAATTTATTTTTTATTTTATATGAAACCTATTGAAAATGGAATACATTCAGAATTTGCTTGGTGCCCTTTCCCCTCCCTTCTTTCCCTTCTCCCCTTTCCAACAGTGAGTGTCCAGGTTAACCATGCTAGATTTAGCTCCTCCATTAATCAACCTCTGCCTTCTTCCTCTCCTATCCTTCTATTTTAGCTTTATGGAGGTTTACTCTCCATTCTCTGGAGTCCCTCTGGTAATCCTAATACTCCCTAGTTTGGGCATATTAGAGAAAACATATATCCCTTCTCTTTTTTGCTTAGCTGATCTCAGTTAACATAACGTTCTCTAGGTCTTTCCATCTTCTTGAAAATGACAATTTTGTTCTTCTTTATAGCTGAGTAGAATTCCATTGTGTGTATTTCCCATGATTTTGAAATTCATTCATCTGTTATTGGAGACCTAGGTTGGTTCCATATTTTAGCTATTACAAATTGTGCTGCTATGAATATGGGTATGCATATGTTACTGTAGTTCTCTGATTTCAACACCTTTGAAAAGATACCCAGGAGCAGTATAGGCGGGTCATATGGTGGATCAATTCCCAGTTTTCTAAGGAATCTCCACACTGATCTCCATAGCTGCTGAACTAGTTTGCACTCCCACCAACAGTGTAAAAGAGTTCCTCTTTCCCCACATTCTCACCAGCATTTGTTTTTATATGATTTTTTTTTATGCTTGCCACTCTGACTGGTATTAGATGGAATCTCAATATAATATTGATTTGTATCTCCCTGATGGCTAATGATGTTGATCTTTTTTTCATGTGTCTATTGGCCATTTGTATCTCTTCTTTTGTGAAGTGTCTCTTCAGTTCAGTTGCCCATTTCTTGATTCAATTATTTGTTTTTCTAGTGTAGAGTCGTTTGAGCTCTTCATATATTCTGGATATTAGTCCTCTATCAGAGTGGTGGCTGGTAAAGATTTCCCATTCTCTAGGCTTTCTCTTTAGGTTTTTTATGGTTACCTTACATGAGCAGAAACTTTTTAGTTTGATGCCATCCCGCCTGTTAATTCTTGCTTTAATTTTCTGTGCTTTGGAGGTTTTATTGCAAAAGTTACTGTCTGTGCCTATATGTTGTAGAGTTGAGCCTATGCCCACCTCTAATAACTTCACAGTCTCTGGTCTAATTTCTAAGTCTTTAATCCATCATGAATTGATTTCTGTGCTCAGTGAGAGGTAAGGATTTAGTTCCATCTTTCTACACATAGCCAGCTCTCCCAGCACTATTTGTCAAAAAGGCTATCTTTTCTTCACAGTATGAGTTTGGCTCCTTTGTAAAAGATTAGTTGACTATAGGTGTGTGGGCTTGTTTTTGTAACTTCTATTTTGTTCCACTGGTCAGTATGCATGTTGTTGCGCCAATACCATGCTGTTTTTACTACTGTTACTCTATAATATAATTCGAAGTCCGAGATTGTGATGCCTCCTTTTTGTTACTTATTGATGATGATTGCTTTAACAATTCTGGGTCTTTTCATTCTCCATATAAAATTCATGACTAATTTTTTAGGTCTATGAAGAATGTTGTTGGCTTTTTAATAGGAATTGCATTGAATCTATAGCTCACTTTCGGCATAATGGCCATTTTTATATTTATTCTGCCTCTGTGTGAGCAAGGGAGATCTTTTTATCTTCCAAAGTCTTCTTCAATTTCTTTCTTTAATGTTTTATTGTTTTTGTTGTGAAGTTTTTTCCCATTCAATATAATGTTGGCTTTGGGTTCATTGTATATTGCCTTATTAAAGTTGAAATATGTTCCTTCCATTCCAATTTTCTGCAGTGTTCTTAACATGAATGGATGTTGGATTTTGTCAAATGCATTTTCAGTATCTATTGATATGATCATGTGGTTTTTGTTCTCAGTTCTATTTATATGGTGAATAAAATGTATTAATTTGCATATGTCTAACCAGCCTTGCTTTTCTGGGATGAAACCAACTTGGCTGTGGTGTGAAATGCCATAATATGGGGAGACTTCAACACACCTCTCATGCCACTAGATCGAACTTCAAGGGAAAAGATGACTAAAGGCTCTTCATAATTAAAAACAAAACTATAAAACAAATGGACCTAATTGACATCTTGAAACACTTTTGTTGTTATATCAATTTTGAATAATAATTTTGCTGGATATAGCAGTTTTGGTTAAAAGATTTTTTTGTCTTCTCAGGTCTTGATTACATTGTACCAGTCTCTCCTGGCATTCATGACTTAGGTTTATAGTCTAGGGTAATTTTTATTGTTGTGCTTGTATGTGCCACCCATTCTTTTGTTCTCATTGCTTTAAAAATTCTTTATTTGGCCTATATGCTGGTCATTTTGATTATTACATAGTGTGGGGAGGTCCTTCTTTGATCTTGTCTTAATTATGTTCTGTGTGTCTCCTGAATCTTTAAGTCCAAGTCTCTTTCCATGTTTGGAATATTCTCTGAAATTATTTCTCTGAAGAGATAATGAATGCCGTTGGTCTGTACCTCTAGCCTTTCTTTAATGCCTTTTATCTGAACATTATGACATTTCATATTATCCCATAGTTGTTGGATGTTTAGATTTTGTTGCTATAATGACTTTCTATGCTGTTGACTGTGCTTTCAGTTTTGAATGAACTGTCTTCTAACTGTGATATTCTATTTTTCATTTCATCTAATCTTCTGGAATTCCTTTCTATTGCTGTCTTCATTTCATTTATTGACTCTTTCATTTCATTCCAGACCTCTTTCTGATTCTTTCTTAGTGTTTCCATTTTGCCTTTCATTTTCTGTACACATGCTCTTAAGACTTTCATTATATTTTAGATCAGGATTTGTAATTCTCCTTTTTGCATTGCTTTTAGATCAGTGATTTCTATTGTTTCTTCACTGTTCCTAGTTCTCATATTTTCAAGGTTCTCAGGCTTGTTTTTCTGATGTCTTGGAATCTTTTGTGGTCATTATGTCTTATACAATCTTAGTAGTAGGAAATTAGAGGTGTCAGCAGGTAAGCAGTGTTTTTTCCAATGGTGATTGTTACAGAATGGGGGAGGAGCTGGGGTGATGAGTACAGAAGTAGGGTATGGTAGAAAATATGATTAGGTTGAGTACTAATTTAAATAAATATAATAAGGTAGTATCTGAGAATGAGAGAAGGTTTGATAGTAGGACTTTTGTAGTTAGTAGAGTATTTAAGTATGGAGATATGAAATATCTTAAATATTAAATAAGGAGATACAGTAAAGGAAAATGTTTTGAGAGAAGAGAGTAGATAGGCTAGAGTGATGAATTTTATAAAAGGAATGAGGGGAAGGAGCAAACAAACACAAATAAGGTAACAAAACAAAATACAAAAGCTAACAACTATATATCAAAGACAAAAAAAACAACCAAAAGAAAAAGAGTTAAAAAGTAAACAAAGGACAAAAATAAAATAAAATAAAAAGAACTAGTTACAGTGTAAGACAACAAAGCAAAACAAATAAAAATGTCAAAAAAACAACAGTCCTACTAATTTACAAATATAGGGCTGGGCCCATATAATATCTGTATGTCTGATCATTTTGGTAGATTCTGGAGTATATTCCAATGTCTCTATTTTCTCTATACCATATTGTCAGGTTTTTAACTTACCCTCTGAGTGTTTGTGCCCCTCTCTAGCCTCTGCCAACTTTGTGTTTAGGTGTCAGAGTGTCAGGTGTCACTGTTAGTGATTTCTGTGTAATTCCAGGGTTCTGTGTTTTTCTAGCCTTTAATCCGTGCCTTAGGACCCCTGCACTTTATATCCCAGGCTCAGACCTATTTTTCCCTACCTGAACTGCGCATGTGCTTCCCTACCCAAAGAGGTGTAGGGTGTCCAGTGTATGCTTGGAGGAACCCCCTGTGAACCTGTGCCGGTGCACCTTTAGCACCTTTCTTGTGTCTCTGGAGGTTAGAATTGAACTAGCCAGCCCAGTCCTGCAGTTTCTCTAGGTGGTCTACTCTCAAGTACTGAGCAATGCAAGTGGTTACCTGGTCCTGCTTCAGGGTCTCTGAAGGGCTTGCATGCCCTTTGACCTCTGCACTCTCCACCCTGGGCTCAGGCATCCTGTGTAGTCTTGGAGCAACCCCCTGTAACCCTGTGCAGTTACCATGCCTTGTGCAGCTTTCCTGTGTCTCTGGAGGTTCTGAATACACTAACCCACCAGGTCTCAGGGCTTCTCTGGGTGGTCTCTCACTGAGTACCAGGTAATGCAAGCAGTTATTTGGCTTCCCTATTCCAGGTCTCCGGAAGGTTCACTGTGCAGCTACAGGTCCTGACTGTGGTGAGTGCACAGCCTTTTGGATCTTCTTCTGAATCCCTGAAGCATTATGCCAGGTGCTGCTTGCCTCTTAAGATGTTTGAGCTCTGTGGCTGCTTTCAAGCTCTTAGCTTATCTTTCTAGATTTCTTGACACTGCCACACCAATGTTGGCCAGAGCCAGGACTCATGTTTTGGGCCCACAGCCTGCGATGGTGCTAGCACCTGAGCCATGTTATCAGCTGGTCTGTTGCATGCTTGGGCGTTTTGCAGTGGAGCTCACACTTCAGAGTACTTTATTTCTTCCCCCATGCTTCTGGTTCTGTTTTGGTTCATGAGCTGTATTTATTTTGTTTGTCAAGATGCTGCCCTCTTGGTAGTTCAACTTTATTATTTATTTATTTATTTATTTATTTATCTATCTATCTATTTATTTATTTTTGCGGGTCTGGGGATGGAACCCAGAGGAATTCGACCTCCGAGCTACACCCCCTGCCCTATTTTTAAATTCTTTTTATTTTGAAACATGATCTCACTAAGTTATGGAGTGCCTCACTAAGTATCTGAGGCTGTCCGCAAACCGTAATCCTCTGGCCTCAGCCTCCTGAATGCTGGGATTACAAGTGTGCACCACCACACCTGGCTTTCACTTTATTTGTTTCAGCTATTTAGATGAGCTGCCTCCTGCAGTCTCCATTTTGAATCCCCTACTCTTTTGTTTTTGTTGCCTTTGAGATTGTATCTTTGGCTTCTTTGAGTGAACCAGAAACATTTCTTTTTTTTTTTTTTTTTTTTTAAATTTTATTTTATTGGTGCACTGTATTCATACATCATAGTGGGATACAAACTTTTGTAGACATACATGCACACATCGCCCAGTCAGCCCCCACCCGATCCCCACCCCATTCTCTCCCCATCCCTCCCTCCCATGCTTGGCTTAGTGGTTGACATCTAGTATTATAGCAATTTATCCAAAATTAAAAATGATAATCTCACATAACAGTTTCATTTGTCTGATACCAAGCTTTTGATGACTTAAAGATAACATTTCAATATTTCTTTTTGCTTTCTTTCTTACCAGAGAATATTTTTTTCTTTTTTTTAGGTGAAACTATCATATATTTATTTTTCAGAAAAAAATCTATATTGATATGGAATATGGACTCTAGATACCCAAAACAATCTCGAAGCAAAAACAAAGCTAGAAGATGTATATTTTCTGATTTCAAACCATATAAAGCTACAATAATTGAAACAGTGTAGTACTGTTCTAAAGGCAGATATATAGACCATTGGAGTTAAATACAAGCCTAGAGCTAAATTCTTCCCTATATTGTCAAGTTATTTTTGACAAGGTTTCCACGAAGATTTGGTGGTGGAAATAATACTCTTTTAACTAAATATTGTTGAAAAATAATAATTACATGGAAAAGAATAAAATTGGACCCTTACCTAATCCCATATACAAGTATTAACTCAAAATAGATAAAAGACCTAAATATAAATCTTAAGACTATAAACTTTTAGGAGAAAATCTGGGTCATAAAACCTCACAACATTGAAATTGGCAGTGATTTCTTGGATATGATTTCAATGGCACAGGCAACAGAAGAATATACAAACTCCCTAAAAAATAAAAGAAAATATTGTATATCCAAAGACAATGTAAACAGAGTTAAAAGTTACTAATAGAATTGGATAAAATATTTCCAAATGCTATATCTGAAGGTATATTAATATTCCAACTAGAAATCCTAAAAATTAACAACAATAAAGGCAAACAATACAATTTAGAGATAGGTAAAAGACTAACATAAATAATGAATCTCCACAGATAACCAATCTTAGTTGTCTGTTGGATGGAAACTCTTGTTTCTCTGGTTCTGGTGAGTGTTACCTATTTCTTCTTTGTAGTTATTCTCTTTGAGTATTTTCTCTAGCGCTGGTTTTGAAGACATAAATTCCTTCAGTTTCTGTTTGTCATGGAAGCTTCTTATTTCTCCATCTAATTTGATAGAAAGTTTTGCTGGATAGGAAATTTTTGGCTGGAAGTTGTTTTCTTTCAGAGTTTGGAATATGTTACTCCAAGCCCTTCTGGCTCTCATGACTTGGTTTGGGAAGTCTGGAGTGATTCTAATTGGTTTGCCTCTGAATGTCAGTTGGCCCTTTGTTTTTGTTGCCTTTAAGATTCTTTGCTTGGCTTCCACATTGGTCATTTTGACAATTATATGGCGTGGGGATCCTCTTCTCCGATCCTGTCTAAAGGGAGTTCTATAAGTTTCCTGGATCTGTGTATCAACCTCTTGCTCTATATTTGGAAAATTTTCTGCTATTACTTCCTTGAAGAGATTGTTGATCCCTTTGGTATCACTTTCTTTTCCCTCCTCTATTCCAATTATTCTTAGGTTAGCTCTCTTAAGATGGGCTCATATTTCTTCAATGTCAGATTCCTGCTGTTGGATATCTTTTTCTAGATTAGAAACTATGCATTCATTTTTGGATTGCTCATCTTCTAAGAGCGAGATTCTGTTCTCCATGTGGTCTAATCGGTTGTTTGTGCTTTGAATTGAGGCCTTTACTTCATTAATTGCATCCTTTATCTCTTTTTGGCTCTCTCTGAGTTCTTTTCGAAGCACCTCTATTATTTCTACAGTTATTTTCCTGATTTGATCTTCTAGAAATCTCTGATTTTCAGTTTTATCGGGTTCTGATGTTGTGGGGTTGTGGGCATTAATTGCTCCAGTATTATTCCTCTTTCCCATGATTTCGGAGGTTTGTGCCTTCTCTGGGTTCTTCCCTTGGGTCACTATGGCTTCACTTAAGGTGCTCTGGATCTCGAGTCTGTATTATCTCAGACCCTACTACTCCTTTACTGGGTTGTATCACAGAGTCTCCGACCCAGGGAGTCGATAGAGGCTGCTTTAAACTACGGGGGGTGCCAGGTTGCACGCTCTCCTATGGTGTGATATCTCTGCCACCACCACTCCCTCACTGGGTCAAGTCCCAGGAGGCACAATACTGGGATTTCTCCTCTGTGGCCCGCAATTTGACTCACTGTTCTTGAGTACGTAGATGTAGCTGTACTGGACTCGGTGAATTCACTGCTGCTGCCGCCGCCGGTGGCAATATGGCGCCTCTGCCACGCCCTCGGCCATGAGGCTGGCGTATTTTTTCTTCTCTGGTTTTGATTTCTACTCTGAATCCCTGCAGCGTGTGCTGAGCTCAGCCACTCAGAGCTTTAAATGCTGTCTGCGCCGAAAGATCCCGCCTGGCTGTTCCACATCAGCTCACCTCGGCTTGCTGTAGCCGTCTGCTGAGTTCGCCGCTGCCGCCGGCAGTATGGCGCTGCTGCCGCGTCCTCGGGCGCGTGTGTCTCCTCTGTGGCCCTGAGCTCTGTTCTCAGTCCGCTTTCTCTCTGGAGCCTGGTGGTTTTTTTGTTTTTCTGGTGATGGTGTTTTCTGGCTATGAAAGGCGCTCTTTTTGTGGTAATGGAGATTGGTTGTTAGCGGGACTCTTAAGCCCCGCTTTTCTCGGTCGCCATCTTCCAGGAAGTCCTCAACCAGAAACATTTCTATTTTGGTAACCAAACTACAGTTTTTGTTCCTCTCAATGCAGTTAACAAACAAAGACTTTTAAGATTTCAATTAGGTCATGGGGCGTGGTGGATCATACTTGTAATTCCAGCCTTTGGGAGGCTGAGACCAGAGGGTAGTGCTTGGCAAACAGCCTCAGCTACTTAGTGAGACCCTCTGCAACTTAGTGAGACCCTGTTTCCAAATAAAGAATAATTAAAAAATGGGTAGGAGGTGTAGCTTGGAGGTCAAATGCCCATGGGTTCCATCCCCAGGCCTGCAAACAAAACAAAACAAAACAAAAAATTCATTCAGGCAATTGGGTCAATAAAAACATAAACAAAGAAACCATTATCTTTCTTTATAATGAACCATTTGAAAGATGAACAGGTGAGGTAGGCATAGAGGAAGTGATCAAAATGTTATCTGTATTATGGGTAATAGGAGAAAATTATTCTAGATTGGTGACAAGTGAATTTACTAGTAACTCATCTTGAATTAACAGTGTTACTCACTCCTGGGGCTTGCTCCTATGAGTTTATGATGTGAAGGAGCAATGCATATAAACATTTAAAAGCAAGCATGCTTTGAGAAGATGGGGAGACTTGGTTGAATTGAATATAAGTATTTTGGAAACTAGTCAGGGAAGAGTGTAAGGGATAGGGAAGAGGGAATGGGGCTTACTTTAGCATATATTTACAATTATGAAAATAGGGGCCCAGGGGAATCATATTCTGTGGATGACTACCTTATCCTTTATGTGCATAAACTGTACATTTTCTTTTTTTTAGGCATTTAAGATTTTTCAAGTTTCTCACCAGAGTAAATAACATTTTAATTATGCCTGTGTGCATAGATATCTTTGTGTCTATCCTGTATAGATTTCTTGCTCTATGAAGAAAAAAATCATTACTTTTAGAAACTACTGTCAATAAAACTGAGCAAAGCACTGTTTTACATGTAAGATCTCATGCTGTGAAGCGTTTCATTTCAGATTCAGTCTCATCTAGCAAGGGGTCATGTGTAAAATAATACCAAAGAACACATTTTGAAAAATAAAGCTCCCTGAGTAGGTGATAGAGATTCTATTTGGGGGAAGTAGATTAAACAGTTGGTACACATGCAAAAATACAGAAATGATATTTTTATCAGCTATTACACTACCCTGAGTTCTTGCTGCAGCCTCTCAGATCAGTCCAGCAGTTGGCCATCATGCTTCAGTTGATTAGATCTCACCACAGCATCTCATCTTCTATCTGATTTTTATTACATTTCATATTATAGCAGCATATAGTGCAAACAGACATATTTTAGAATCCCTTACCCTTTGTTAGTACAAATCACTATTGGTGTAAAATAAATGAGTATCCAAAAAAGATGTATCATTTTATATCTATTTAATCATTGAATACCATTTTTGTTTTCAGTGCTAAGGATTTAAATGAAGTCCTGGCACATGCTAGCACTCTATCATTTTACCACTGACATTTATCCTCGGCTTTAATCTAAGATTTCTGAAACAAAGAAAACCAAGTGACTGATAGGCAATAAAGAAAACAATAGATTTAAAATGGTGACAATTGTCAGTATGCCTATCTCTCCACTGTTAGTTTTGTGATGATGTCTGTCAACACCTGGATGAATCTTGAGTGATTATTTTATTTTTGTTCATGAATATTAATCTTTATAATTAATTTCTTTTCATCTTAATGAGTTTTCTCTCATTAAACATTATATAGATGGAAGGAATTTAAGACAATGGAGAAAATTAATGCAATTTTTCGATTCCTTTAGGTTAGCTATATGTCGATTGAAATAAACGTTAAGGGCCAGTTGAGTTTGAAATATTGTAGTGTTCTTGCAGTGGAGGGATACTTCAAGGCCCAAGTGCATATTCATGGATAGGTTTGCCATGAACGCAATATGAAATTCAAAGTGGATATCTTGATAACTATGAGGGGGTTCAGATTTTAAATATAAATTTTTATTCTCTATTCTTAAAGTAATATATCATCTCATGATTTTTTTTCTTGAGTAATAAAAGTCTATTATGAATTTTTTGACCAGGTAGAAAATTGAGAATAAGTATCTGAGTAACATTGGTCACTAACTTCTAAACACCCTCTGGCCCCTGACACTTTTGCCCTCATCAATCTCTTGTACCTCCTGTTTCAGAGGTCAGACAGGACAGATAAATGAGGTGAAAGCAGCCTGTGGAATATCTTTATATTCTTTATTTTTTTTAGTAAAAAAGTATAAATTTTAAGCCAGAGTGAATTGGCATAGAAGATTTGACAAGGAGAAATATATATATATATATATATATATATATATATATATATATATATATATATGGATTTTGATAGTGATGTGTGTGTGTGTGTGTGACTAAGCAGCTAAATCTAGAAACATAGCCAAGAGCCAAGAATTTTAAATATACTTTTATTGGTATATTGTAATTATACATCATAATGAGGAGGTTCACAGTGATTAGAACCTACATGAACATAGCACTTGTAATTATTATAACCAGAATTTTAAGTGTGATAAATCTATATGGCTATATTACTTTTTATTCTCTAAGACAGTTGAGATTCACCAATATTTAATCAGATGAGATTTGAAGGATGACAGTGGATTTTAGTGAAGATGAGGTGAGAAGTCTGAGTTTATGGAGAAATAAACAGGGAAAATTCATAGACTAATCGGTAACATTGGAATCAAAGGAATACTGAAGTCAAACACTGGTAAAATGAGTTAGAAAATAGATGGTAGAGGTGGAAAGATGAATATTTCACATGAAGTAATAAGCCCTGTATGGGCAAGGTACAGTTTGTTCATGTATTTAAGTTAATGAAGTTTAGTGAAAGTCAAAATCATTGCTATATAGGTATTTGGGTTTGAGAAGCTAGGATGTTACAAGATTTATCTGTATGAATATTGAAATTAATATGAATTATATGAGGAGCAGTGTTGGAGAAAAGGACATAAATCTAGAATTTCTTTGGCATGTCATAAAAAGAGACTATAAGAGATAGATAACTATAGTAGTTGGTGTCTTAAATAAGCAAAGCTGGTAGTTAATAGGGAAGAGAAAAGGAAAATGATGCATATTTGGCAATTAGAAACAATAAAGAAGTATATCCTCTTTCAAAGTTCAGAGAAATAAAAACAGTATAGAATCAAGATAGTTTTTTGTTGTTGTTGTTGTTGTATGTATCATATATATGGTCATTGAGATTTCAATCTTCTCCAACCAGAAATCAGGCTCTGAATTGCACATTTTATGATGCACTGTTATTTTTTTTTCTCA
Source organism: Muscardinus avellanarius (assembly GCF_963383645.1). NCBI lineage: Eukaryota > Metazoa > Chordata > Mammalia > Rodentia > Gliridae > Muscardinus > Muscardinus avellanarius. Next base: position 91,767,093 of record NC_137788.1, read on the forward strand.
TTATTAATTTCCCTACACCATGAAACTGAGGCAAGAATAAAGAAAAACATTCCAGGAGACCTCAATGGAAACTTCAGAGATAATGAAACTTACAGCATAAAAATTTCTTGAAGAAAGAATTTGGGTGGGTGGGGGGGTCTTATTGGTACATTATAGCTTCACATCACATTTTAATCTTGTTGACAATGACATACATGCACATGCTTTTGATGTCTCTTTCCCATTTCCTGTCTCCCAAAATGAAGTACCCAGATTGACACTGGTATATATTCACATGTATACACAAGTCTTCTTCCATTCCTACCCTTATATCTCCTCCCTTTTCCCCTAAGGTTTCTCCTCATCATCTGGAGTTTCTTTTGTATCTCAGTAAATATAAAAAATCTGAAATTTTATAAGTTTTGTCTTTTCATCTTAATAACTAACAATTATATTCTATTGGAATAATTTCAATGGAATATAAAAGGAGAACTATACCATTAGGCATGGTGGGAGAATCTCAGGTTCCAGTCCAATGTGCTGTAACTTAGGTAGATTCTGTTTCAAAATTTAAAAAATAAAAATAAAAATGGCTTGGGGGACATAAATCTAATGTAGAATGCTTTGGGTTTTGATAATCTTTGGTAATATCAAGAAACAAAATAAAAAGGAAAAGCAAAAATCAGAAACAAAGCTCTCTTTCTATATATCTATGTAGATATAGATATATGAATATATATATATACATGTATATATATTTAATGTATATATTATATATATAATAATATAAAAAGCAAAAATTTCTGTTCATATTAGAAATAAAATACCAAAAACTTAAATTGTCCTAAAACAGAATGAATAAAATGGAGTAGTAGAGTTTCAGAGCTCAGAAGAAAAATGTTATGAAAAATTTCAAATCCAGGTAAATTTAGTTTGTATAAAATCAATGTGAATACTCAGGTAATAATGCCATGCTATCAGTCACTACTGAATAAACAATTAAATGGTAAATGAGGAAATATTATCAAAAGGAAAAAACAAGGAAATTATGAAAAAGTTGAGATAAGTAAATAGCAGGTATAGCTCAAAGAAAGTAATCCACCTTTTTTGAATTGAAGGGTTAAAAGACTCACAAGAATTTGGATACAAAATGTGTTTTATAATATTAAAATTTATGTAAATTTTTTGGTACTGAGAATGGAACCCAGGAGCATTCTACCTCCAAGTTACACCCCAAATCCAATATTGTATTCTTTATTTTGAAACAAGGTTTCACTGAATTGCAAAGGGCCTCACTAAGTAGCTGAGGCTTTCTGGGAACCATGATCTTCAGTCCTCCTGTCTCAACCTCCCAAATGCTGGGATTATAAGCATGAGCCACCACACCAAGCTGTCTATATAGATTTAAGTGAATAAAATACATTTACAGAATATAATACATGTGCTAAAGAAGTGATCAAATATAAATTTGAGAGCTGGGCATGGTTGTACAACCTCCCAAATTGAGACAGGAGGATCCCACAGGTTCTAAGCCAGCCTCAGCTACTTAGTGAGGCTCTCAGAAACTTAGTGAGAACTTGTTTCAAAATAAAATATAAAATAGATCTGGGAGTGTAGCTGAAGGTAGAAAAAAAATATATAATCAATTTAAACAGATGAATTTGAAGACAAAATATATTACTTTTGACCAGTTTATTTTAAATTAAATATTATTTAATGTTTCACTTAATATTAATTAAGCCTTCATTTAAAAGGATCACTGGAAAAATTTAGCACATGCACATTTTTATAAAATATTAATTGCAATATTCATTCTCATAAACAAAATTATATGATACAAACTAAATTAATAGCTAAAAAATTTTAGGTTATATCAGTTAAGTAATTAAAAAGTATTTTTATATTTATTTATTTATTTATTTATTTATTTATTTATTTATTGGTAGTACTGGTGTTCCTGGAAGCCCTTCTACCTCCGGGCTTAACTCCCAGACCTATTTTATATTTTTGAAACAGGGTCTTTTACACCAGCGCGGCTGGCTTCGAAACTGCGTGATCCTCCTGTCTCGGCCTCCCAAGCGCAGGGATTACAAGTGTGCGCCACCATGCCTGGATAAAAAGTATTTTTAATTTAAAAACTTGGCATTCCATTTTATATAGATGAAACTGTACAATAATAATCATAATATTCATGGCACCTTACTAAAAGTCCCAAAAATAATAGAAAAACTGTTTAAAATAACAATAAATTGATATTAAATGATAGAAATATATTGATTTAAATGAACAGTATATAACAAAGAAACAAAACATAAAGATATAGAGAAATTGGTTAACAAAAACTTCCTTACACAAAAGTTCTCTTATTTGTAGTATATACATTAATTCATATTGATTTATTTATGTACAAAATGTTGACATGTAATAAATTAAAAGTAACAATATGTTACAAATCCATTTTTCAATACAAAGTTTACATAACAAAGTTTATTATAAATTTTTGAACTATGGGAATAGAAATAGCAAACCTCAAAGTACCTGAAAGATTATAGCACATCAAAGTTTAAATTTTAGCACACTTAATGAAAGTAAAATTATGTCATGACTCACAGAATAAATTCAAAATTTTAAACAAGTACTAATCTGTATCTTATCTGAACTATATTTCAAAATTAAAATTATTTTTAGAAAAATAATCACTAGCCGACTATGGTGGCACACACTTGTAATCCCTGTGCTTGGGAGGCTGGGACAGGAGGATAGCACAGGTTCAAAGCCAGCCTCAGCTTCTTAGTGAGGCTTTCAGCAACTTAGTGAGACCCTGTTTCCAAATAAAATATAAATAGGTCTGGGAGTGTAGCCCTGAGGTAGAAAGCCTCTGGGTTCTACCCCAGTACCACCCCCCCCCAAAAAAAAAGAAAGAAAAAAAAGAAAAAAAGAAAAGAAATCACTGAAAATGGCAAGTAAATAAACAATCAGACAGACAAATTATCATGTTGATTGTTAAAAGCTTCTCAAGTGAGAAAGCCCTGGACTTGAATGTTGGCTCTAAAACCCCTGAATAAATTATTTAATTTCACTGAATCTTATTTTCCTCCAATATGTAATTTATTAGCATTTAATCAATCTGAACTTCAGTTTTGCGTAAATGAAAACACACACATCTCATTAATTTTTATAGGTAGTGTGTTCATAATCTTTAGCTGACTACCCTCAATAAACTTCAGTGGTATCCCTATTAACCAACATTAATAATAGAATTATCTTGGATCAAGATAGAGTTTCAACTTAACTTTACATTATAGCTATTTTGACTAGGTACTAACGCCACCTATATGCTTATAACCTTATTATTTGCTGTCACCCCTATAAATAAAGCTGACTTTGCACACAAAATCTTGATCTACTGAAGAACTCTTATGTGTCCAAAAGCACAGACCTGGCCACCAGGACCTCATAGCTGCAGAGCAGATACTGCACTTTGACCTTGTCAAGAGAATTGGGTGACTATTTTTTTACATATCATTTTCAAGTATTTGGTATGGTTATGATAGGTTGTTCTATTAATGGAATATGTTACATTTATATGAAAACTTATTTTTCACATGATGGCTGTAATCGGCATTAGTTTATGCCAATGTGTAGAAAGAGATTTCTAGCATCCTTTTCTTCATGAAAATTATCCTTCCACTAGAGGATTATATACAGGATAGGAAAAAAGCATTATTTCCCAATCTGAAATCTTGACATTTATAAAAATATATTTTGCTTTATGCTGAAATTTTATAGAACACTAGGATTGTTTGAACTAAAAAAGTATTTTATTTTATTTTTTATTTTTTATTTTTTGGTGGTACTGGGGTTCCTGGAAGCCCTTCTACCTCCATCTACACTTCCACGGGATACACTCCCAGACCAATTTTTATACTTTTTTATGTGGAAACAGGGTCTCTTTAAGCCAGTGCAGCTGGCTTCGAACCTGCGTGATCCTCCTGTCTCTACCTCCCAAGCGCAGGGATTACAAGCGTGTGCCACCATGCTCGGCTAAAACAGTATTTTAAATGGAGAATATGGGAGGTTAGACCAGTGATTAAAGGCTTTTTAAAGTTGAGGAGAAAAAACATGGAAATAGAACCTTAAAATTAGTTATACAGCATACATTTCTTATATAATGGGTCAAAAGGTGGGAAAGATTTGCTTGATTAGAAGATAAATTAGATTGCAATCATGTCATTATTTTATAAATGAAACTGACAGAACCAGGAAAGGTATTATGTCAGTGAAAAAATAAGCCATAATTATGTTAAACAACTTCAAAATTAAAAATAGAAAATATTTTTAAGAATTATGAATAATAATCTTTGACATTTTTGTGCAGTCACAAATGTGTTTACTTGTTAGTCACTAAACCAATAAACCTTCTTGCCTTCCTTCCTGAAAAGGTTTAGTATTATTGGAGAATTGGTAAAGTAACCCCAAATTAGAGCCGTGTGCCATACTATTTTTGGTGTGTGTATTAAACTATCACACAAGATGGGAATATTTTTTGATCAGAGAAAGTTGAAATAAAGCAAAACCATGCATTTTTCTTTTAAGATGCATAAAATTTGTTCAGAAATCTTAATAAATAAAGACATGGAAAATAAAAGAACGCTAAAATGCATGTTATAATTCCTAAGTGACACGGAAATTTAGAAGACATCAATCAATGAAGTTTCTGAGAATAATTTTATAGGTGTATCTTGAAAAACCCTCTATACATTACATAAAGGAAAATGCAGATGATGAGTTAGGACAGAGAATGGCAAATGCAAATGCTTGAAGCTTTTTACTTAAATGAGTTTAACGATTCTTAAAATTGACTTCAAACTTCAAAACGCTGCTTCCAAAACCATCAGTAACACCACTCTCATTCTGGAATAGTTCCAGGTGAAAATAACAGAGAATATAGTGCCCTTGGAGGAGCAAACAAATAAAATTGATTTTCACAGAGAAATTAGACTTTTCTATTAACTTTCTGGTGAGACAGACAAAAGCAGAAGAGAAGCATATGGTGTGTCAAAGAGAAAGTGACCACTTTAAGAAAAGAAGAGAGTAGTTCTGTTTATATGCTTATAAACTTATCGGAAATAGAAAATAAAAGCACTTTAAAAGTTTCTGGGTCCAGTACTAAATGCTTTTTCTCTTACCCAACCAGACCATCTATCTGAAACTCATCAAGACTTGTCGACTGGAATAATTGAATCATAAAAATATTGAGAATACAGTTGATATTATTTTCTGAAATATATTGTAGGAGTAACTCTTAGATTTATTGAAAGTTGTACTTAGTGTCAAATTAGACTAATCTCCACGCTTTTAAGACACATTCAAAACTATGTAAAACAGCCAAATTTAAGTCTTTTACAGTAGGAATGGCTTGAGGTTTGAGTCCTCTTTCCTGAGTATAAGTCTTTAGAAGAACTGTTGAGCTGGGCGTGGTGGCGCACGCTTGTAATCCGCACGTTTATAATCCCCACACTTGGGAGGTGGAGACAGGAGGATCGCGCAGGTTCGAAGCCAGCTGCTCGCGCTGGCTTAGGAGACCCTGTTTTCAAATAAAAATATAGAAATGGGTCTAGGAGTGTAGCCTGGAGGTAGAAGGGTTTACAGGACCCCAGTACCACACACAAACACACAAAAAGACAACAACAACAACAACAACAACAACAACAACAACAAAACAGTTGAGATTGAATTTAGGAGCTATAATCCAGAATATGTTTATCCAAAGAACATTAATGCAATAAAAGCTGGAATGCTTTTTCCACATAACATTTATAAATTTATAAAGATTAGAAGTATTTGTTTGTTTGTTTGTTTACTTATTTATTTACTTATTTATTGTACTAGGGATAGAACTCAGAGAAAATCTACCTCTGAGTCACATCCCCAGACCCATTTTTTTTTAAGTCTTCTTAATTTTGAAACAAAGAGGTCTCATTGAGTTGCAGAGGGCCTAAGTAGCTGAGGCTGTCTGTGAACCGCAATCCTCCAGTCTCCACCTCCAGAATGCTGGGAATACAAGTGTGTGAAACCAAGCCTGAGATTAGAAGAGATTAGAAGTTGATATATTTAAAAGCATTAATTCAGCCACATAAAGGTATTATTGGGAAATGGAACATGTTGCCTTTATCTTTCATATTCTAATTTTTCTATTTAAACTATTTACCCTGTATTGCATAATTTGTTTTTTAAAATATTTGTTTCTTTCAGTACACAACAGATTTATCTATGGCATTCTTTTTGAGAAAAGCCTAGATCTTGCTTCTGTATTTTCAGTATTTTCTAGCATGCTAGGCAAATGGAAAGAATGAAAAATTATTTGGAACTAATGAGTCCAATTAATACTAAGTAGTTATATGATGGTTTCCACTTATTTTCTTTCTCCCTTTACTTTCACTGACTCTTAGTGTTTAAAAATACGAATCTAGCATCTTCTTTCCTTGAAATAGAAGTAATATAATGATTTAATGGGTTATTTCTTTCAGCTAGTTTTGCAGATTAGTTTCAATTTGCTCATTATATAGTGTGTAATGTAGTTGTTTATATTCTGCCATCATAAAAATGAAACTTCTTACAGTTTCTGGGAGAAATCGTTCTGTTTGCTATAATCTGTTTTCATCGGCTGTTGGAACCAGTTTTCAATCCTGAGGCAAGTCGTAAGGAGTGGAACAAGTTATTAAGCCTTCCTTTGCTTCAGTTTCTCTCTGCATCAAATTGCTGAGTAATATCCCAAGGATATTTTAGAAATTCAAATAAGCTGTACATTGTTAACTAAAAAGTATACAAATAGTTACTACTACTTCTTCCATTAAAAATAATACCATCTGAGCTGGGTGTGGTGGCACATGCTTGTAATCCCAGCATTTGGGGGGCTAAGACCAGAGGTTTGAGGTTCGCAGACAGCCTCCGCTACTTAGTGAGGCTCTTTGCAACTCAGTGAGACCTTTTTTTAAAAAATAAAGAATAAAAACTAGGGCTCGGGGTATAGCTCAGAGGTAGAACGTCCCTGGGTTTCATCTCCAGTACCACACACACAAAAAAAAATCTGTAGTTCTATTCTCTCTACTAATGTCTTTGCATACATAATATTTCATATTTCATATGACCAGGTGGCCTATCATCATTTCCATATTTGTTTTATTTTATCTTTCTTTTATTTTGATATTGAGAAATGGACCGATGGTTATTCTAACTCCAAGATACCTCACTCTTTTTTTTTTGGTACTGGGGATGGAACGATGGGTTTTGTACCACTGAAATACACTCCCAGCTATATTTATTTATTTATTTTTAGTCTATTATTTGAAACAGGATTCTCACAGAGTTGAGAAGGGCCGTGCTAAGTAGCTGATGCTTTCCCCAAGCGTTCCTCTGGCTTCAGCCTCCGGGATTACAACAATGCGCCACCGTATCTGGCCATGCCATTTAAAATTTTTTTGTTTTTATTTTCTATTTGTAATTAATTAATTATTTAATTTAATATTATTTTTATTGAAAATTAATGGTTTATATTTAAGCTGTACATGGTGCTCTCTCCCCCAACTCCCATTTTCCCTTCCCTGCCTCCAAAAAATGAATGTCCAGGGTAACCTTGCTATATTCATACTTTTGCATATATTTGGATATAGCCCCTCATTAATCAAGTTCAGCCTTCTTCCTCTCCTATTCTTCCATTCAAACTTTGCTGAGATTTCCCTTACATTATCTGGAGTCCCTCTGGTATCCCCAATGCTCCCTAGTTTGGACATATTAGAGGAAAGATATGTCCCTTCTCTTTCTGTGCTTGGCTTATCGCACTTAACATAATGCTCTCCAGGACTTTCCATCTTCTTGCAATTGACATGATTTTGTTCTTCTTTATAGCTGAATAGAATCCCATTGTGTGTATTTCCCATAATTTTGCAATCCATTCATCTGTTTATGGGGACCTGAGTTGGTTCCATATTTTGACTTACATGAATTGTGCTGCTATGAACATACAGCATATGTTGCTTTAGTTCTCTGGTTTCAACCCCTTTGGAAAAATACCCAGGAGTAGTAGAGCTGGATCATATGGTGGATCTATTCCCAGCTTTCTTAGGAATTTCCACACAGATCTCCATAGTGGCTGAACTAGTTTGCATTCTCACCAACAGTGTAATAGAGTTCCTCTTTCCCCACATCCTTTCCAGCACTTGTTGTTATTTGATTTCTTTATGCTTGCCAGTCTGACTGGGGTTAGATGGAATCGCAGCATAGTTTTGATTTGCATCTCCCTGATGGCTAATGATGTAGGACATCTTTTCATGTATCTATTGGCCATTTTTTCTGTTTGTGTGTGTGTGTGGTACTGGGGTTCCTGAAAACCCTTCTACCTCTGGGTTACAGTCCCGATACCTATTTCTATACTTTTTTATTTGGAAACAGAGTCTCTTTTAAGCCAGCATGGCTGGCTTTGAACCTGTCTCTGCCTTTCAAGCATGGGGATTACAAGCATGTGCCACCATGCCTGGCATCTCTATTGGCCATTTGTATCTCTTTTTTGTAAAGTGTCTATTCAGTTCAGTTACCCATTTTTTTATTGTTTTTTTTTTTTTTTTTTTTTTTTTGCTAGTAAAGTCTTTTGAGCTCTTTGTATATTCTGGATATTAGTCCTCTATCAGAGTGGTGCTGGTAAAGATCTTCTCCCATCTGTAGGCTTTGTCTTTGTATTATTGATGGTTTGCTTTGATGAGAAGAAACATTTTACTTTGATGCCATACCACTTGTTAATTCTTGCTTTAAATTTCTGAGCTTTGGAGGTTTTGTTGAGAAAGCTACTCCCTGTGCCTATATATTGTAGTGTTGAGCCTATGCCCTTTTCTAATAACTTCACAGTCTCTGGACTAATTTCTAAGTTTTTGATCCATTTGAGTTTATTCTTGTGCATGGTGAGATGTATATATTTAGTTCCATCTTTCTACAAATGGATAGCCAGTTCTCCCAGCACCATCTGGTGAAAAGGCTGTCTTTTCTCCAGGGTATGAGTTTGGCCCCTTTGTCAATGATTAATTGACTATAGGTGTGTGGATTTGTTTCTGTATCTTCTATTCTGTTCCACTGGTCAGTATACCTGTTATTGTGCCAGTACCATGCTGTTTTTACTACATTTGATTATAGTATAATTTGAAGTCTGGAATTGTGATGCCTCCTGCATGATTCTTATTGCTGAGAATTGCTTTGTATATTCTGGGTCTTTTCTTTTTCCATATAAAGTTCATGATTGATTTTTCTAGGTCTATGAAGAATGTCATTGGTATTTTAATGGGAATATCATTGAATGTATAGATCACTTATTGCAGAATGGTCATTTCGATGATATTTATTCTCCCTATCCATGAGCACAGGAGATCTTTCCATCTTCCATGGTCTTCAATTTCTTTCTTTAATGTTTTATGGCTTCTGTTGTATAGGTCTTTTACATCTTTGGTTAGGTTTATTCCTAGGTATTTTATTGGTTTTGAGGTTATAGTGAATGAAATTTTCTTTATATCTTTGATTGTGGATTCATTGTTGGTGTAAAGAAAAGCCACTGATTTCTTTAGGTTGATTTTGTATCAGCTCCAGAAGTCTTTTGGTTGAGTTCTTTGGGTCTCCTAGATAAAGTATTATGTCATCTGCAAATAAGGATAATTTTAATTCCTCTCTTACTATTTGAATTCCTTTGATTTTCTTCTCTTGTCTTAATACTGTTGAAAGAATCTCAAGGACTATATTTTTGCTTTGTTCTTATTTGTTTTTTTGGTGGTACTGGGGTTCATGGAAGCCCTTCTACCTCTGGGATACACTCCCAGACCTATTTTATGCTGTCTTATTTTTGGAAACAGGGTCTCTTAAGCCAGCACGGCTGGCTTCAAACTTTCCCAATCCTCCTGTCTCTGCCTCCCAAGCGTGGGGAGTACAAGTGTGAGCCACCAGGTTCGGCTTCAAGTATAATATTGAAAAGAAGTGGTGATAGTGGGCATCCTTGTCTTGTTCCTGATTTTAGAGGAAATTCTTGCAGGTTTTCCCCATTCAATATAATGTTGGCTTTCGGTTTGTTGTATATTGCCTCAATGAAGTTGAAATATGTTTGTTCTATTCAATTTTTCTGCAGTGTTTTTAACATAAAAATGGGTGTTGGATTTTGTCGAATGCCTTTTCAGTATCTATTGCTATGATGCTGTGGTTTTTATTCTTGGTTCTATTTATGTGGTGAATAACATGTATTGATTTGCTTATGTTGAACCAGCCTTGTTTTTCTAGGATGAAACCATCTTGATTGTGGTTTATTATTCTCCTGTTATGGTTTTGAATGTATATAGCTTGTATTTTGTTTAGAATTTTTGCATCTGTGTTCATTAAGGATATTGGCCTGTAACTTTCCTTTCTTGAAGTATCTTTTTTGGGTTTGGGGATTACAAGCATGCGTCACCATGCCTGGTGTCTCTATTGGCCATTTGTATCTCTTCTTTTGTAAAGTGTCTATTCAGTTCAGTTGCCCATTTTTTGATTTTTTTTTTTTTTTTGCTAGTAAAGTCTTTTGAGCTCTTTGTATATTCTGGATATTAGTCCTTGTAGTAGAAATTTGGCCTTGTAGAAGAAATTTGGGGGAGTTCTATCTCTTTAAATTTCCTGGGACAAGTTGTGAAGTATTGATATTAATTCTTCACTAAAGGTTTTGTAGAATTCAGCTGGAAATCCATCTGGGCCTTGGATGGAAGAATTTTTATCGCCATTTCTATTTTTTTGTTTGCTATTAGTTGGGTCAGGCTTGCTATGTCCTCTTGGTTCAGTTTAGGCAGGTTATATATGCTTAGAAATCTATCAATTTCTTTTATATTTTCTAATCTATTCAAGTATAAATTTTCAAAATAGTTTCTGATAATCCTTAGAATTTCTGCACTATCTGTGGTGATGTCTCCTTTTTCATTTCTCATTTTAATAATTTGAGTTGATTCACTCTTTTCTTTGGTTAGGTTGGCCAGGGGGTTAATCAATTCCATTAATCTTTTCAAAGAACCAGCTTTTTGTTTTGTTGATTATTTGAATTGTATTTTAGTTCTCTATTTCACTTATTTCTTCTCTGGTTTTAATAATTTTCTGCCTTCTGCTGGCTTTGGGATCAGACTGTTGCAGTCTTTCTAGGTCCTTGAGTTGTGTCACTAGGTTCTTTACTTGGTGATTCTCTGTCCTTCTTTTGTGGGCACTCAATGCTATAAACTCTCTTCTTAATACTGCCTCCATAGTGTCCCTTACATTTTGGAAATTTGTGTCTCTGTTTTCATTTATTTCCATAAATTTCTTTATTTCACCCTTAATTTATGCTCTTACCCATTCATCATTCAATAGTGTATCATTCAATCTCCATGTATTTGAACAGTTTCTTTCGAGTTTCCTGTTGTTGATTTCTACTTTTACTCCATTATGGTCTGAAAAGATGCAAGGAATTATACTGAATCTTTTGAATTTGCTGGTGCTTTCTTTGTGTCCCAGGATGTGATCTATTTTGCAAAAGGTTGCATGGGCTTCTGAGAAAAATGTTTATTCTGTAGTTTCTGATTGAAATATTCTGTAATGTTTATTAGGTCCATTTTGTTTATAGTTTTCTTTAGTTCTAAAGAGTCTTTGCTTATATTTTGTTTTGAAGATCTATCCAGTGGTATGAGAGGTGCGTTAAAGTCTCCCAGAATTATTGTATTTGGGTCTATTTGAGATCTGATGTCCAGAAGGGTTTGTTTTATGGGGCATAAACATTTACTATCATTATATCTTCTTAGTGGATTGTTCCTTTTAATAAAAGAAAGTGCCTAGTTTTTGTCCCTTCTGATGTGTTTTAGTTTAAACTCTGTTTTGTTGGATATCAGGGTTGCTACCCCTGCCCTATTTTGGTCTCCAATAGCATGGTATATCTTTTTCCATCCTTTTGCTTTCAGCCTGTGAATATCTTTGGCTGTTAGGTGAGTTTCTTGCAAACAGCATATATTTGGATTATGTTTTTTAATCCACATTTCCAGTCTATTTTTTTTGATTGTTTAGTTAAGTCCTTTGACATTAAGAGTTATTATTGAAATATGAATTTTTGTTTTCTGTCATTTTGTGTTTTGTCTTCTGTTTGGTAGCTTGTTCTTTCTTCTTTACTTAGACACCCACTGATCAACTTCTTCTCTTCTCTGGTTCTGAATTCTGCTTCATCTTTTTTCTTTATGGTTTATTTCTTTAAGTATTTTCTCTAGTGTTGACTTTGAATTCATGAATTTTTTGAGATTCTGTTTATCTTGAATCATTTTTGTTTCTACATCAATTTTGAATAGTAGTTTTGGGGGATATAGTAATTTTGGTTGGAAGTTTTCTTCAGGGTCTGAATCACATCGTACCAGTCTCTCCTAGCATTCATGATTTGGGTTGTACAGTCTGGGCTCAATTTTATTGTTTTGCCTCTATATGTCACCCATTTTTTTGTTCTCACTGCTTTTAAAAATTTTTCCTTGGCCTCTATGTTGGTCATTTTGACTATTATGTAGCATGGGGAGGTCCTTCTTTTATCTTGTCTTCATGTTATCTGTATGTCTCCTGGACATGAAGATCCAAGTCTCTCTCCATGTTTGAAAAATTCTCTGAAATTATTTATCTGAAGAGATTACAGATGCCCTTGGTCTGTACCTCTATCCCTTCTTCAGTGCCTTGTATCCATAAGTTAGGATGCTTAATGTTGTCCCATAGTTGTTGGATGTTTAGGTTTTGTTGCTCTAATGACTTCTGTATACTGTTGACTATGTTATCAGTTTTGGATGAACTGTCTTCTATCAGTGATATTTTAATTTCCTTTTCATCTAATCTTCCAGAATTTCTATTGCTTTCTTTTTTTCATTTATTGATTTTTTCATTTCATTCCAGATCTCTTTCTGATTATTTCCTAGTATTTTAATTCATCTTTCATCTCCTCTAGACTTGTTTTAAATCATTTCATCATATTTTAGATAATGATTTGGAATTCCCTTCTTGTATTTCTTGTAGGTCAGTAATTGTGACTTCTGTTATTTCTGGACTATTTCTAGTTCTCATATTTTCAAAATTCTCAGGCCTGTTTTTCTGATGTTTTCTCATTGTTTGTGGGTTTTATGTTTAGTCCAGTCTTAGTAGTAGGAATTTAGAAGAGTCAACAGGTAAGCAGTACTTTTTCAGGTGGTGAGGGTTGGGTGATGGTAGAGTAGCTAGGGTGATATGTGCAGGAGTCAGGTGAGGTAACAGTTATAATTAGGTTGTGGAATAATTTAAGTATAATAAGGTTATATCAGGATGATGATGGGAGAAGTTTAGATAGTAGAATTCTTGTATTTATTAGAATATTTAAGTATGGAGATGTGAGAAACTTTGTGTATTAAACAAAGAGATACAATTATGGGACAGAGAAAAAGTTTTGAGGGAAGATAGTAGATAGTCGAAATTGAAAATTTTTGTAGAAGGAGTGGGAAGAAGGAGCAAACACAAACAATTAAGTAACAAAATAAGTTACAAAAGCTAACTATTATACATCAAATATAAACAACAATGTTGACAAAAACAAAAGCAGAGCACCAAGGGAGAACATAAAGGGATAAGAGAATAAACAGGATGAAAATAAAATAAAATAAACCAAACTAGCAACCATGTGAGATGAAGTGAAAGAATTAAGGAAACCCAAATAAAAGTAAGAAAAGAAGGAAAAAATAAATAAATCCCCAAAACCCCCAAACCAAAAAAACCAAAGAACCAAAAAAACAAGAGAAAACAAAACAAAACAGCAAAAAAAAGAAAAACAAGCAAACAAACAAAGAAAACAGTCCTATTACTTTACAAATATAGGGAGGGCCAGTGAAATTTCTGAATGCCTGATCACTGGGATAGCCTCTGGAGTATATTCCAATGTCTCCTATTTGCTTAGGGCAACCCCTTGATGCTCTGTGCAGGTATCGCACCTTAAGCACCCTTACAGTGTAACTAGAGTTGAACTTGCCCCCCCCCTCAGAGCACACTGGCACCCACAGTTATTGGCGTACCTGTTGGCACTCACTGTGTGCCCACTGCGTCCCGTGGCTCATCTCAGCTCATGCTGTTACCTTGCAGCCCACTTTGGGGCTCTGAAGGCAGCTCATCCATATCCTGCTGATTCTCTGCACACATGGTAGATCCGATTCCGGGTCCCTGTAGGTCTCCCTGCACCTCTGAGGGTGTCACCTCTGGTGAACAAATGGTGACTCTCAGGTGCTCAGGTGAGCATGCAGCTTAAAATATTGGTGCTCTATGGCCATTTTCAGACTCTTGGGGTTTTTTTTCCATGCAATTATCAGGCTGTTTGGACTGTTTGGGCGGTGGCCCATTATGGCGCAGGTGGCTGCCCACGTCTGCAGCACGCCCATGCATTTCTTTAGTGTTGTGGTGAATCTTGCAGTTCAGAGTTACTGGATTTCTCCTGCAGTATTCCCTGAGTCTGTTTGGGGTCATAAACTGAATTTAATTTTGTTTATTAAGACGCTACTTTCTCAGTAGTTGAACTTAATTTGCTTCAGCTAGTGAGATATGCTGCGTCTCTCCATTGCCATTTTCTCCTCCTATTTTTTTTTTAAATTTTGAAACTGTGTCTTGATAAATTGCTGTAGCTGGCCTCAAATCTCTGATACTCATGTCTTAGCCTCCCCAAATCTGTGATTACTGACATAAACCACCATTCCCAGCATTATGTATTATTTGTGTATTTGATTTCTTATAATGGTTTATTATGACTATATATATATATATATTTCATTGATTACTTTTTTATTATCCTGGAGATTGAACCCAGGGGCATTCTACCTCTGATTTATACTCCCAGCCCTCCTTTATAAATTTTGAAACAGAGTCTCACTAATGCTACTTCGAATTTGTGATCCTCCTTTGTCTGTCTCCCAGTTACTGAATTTCAGGTGTGCCTTTATGTCTGGCTTAAAGATTTCTTTTTAAAAGTTCCATAGGTTTCACCTGTAATGCAAAGGAATTACCATCAATGTGAATAGTTCCCATATTTTGTTTTTTTGACAATATAAAATAGAAAATATCATTTTCCAAGTGTTGTAAACAGGCACAGTCAAAAAAAGATTCTCCCTTAAAATATCCTCAGAAATGCTATCAACTTGAACAAAGAATCTCAACTCCAGAATGATCAAAGTTAGCCTATCTTTCTCTCAGTAACCAGGTCCTATGGAGCCCTTCATTTATACTAAGGGGCTAAGGGGTAGTTCTGTACCCACTGTAAATATATTCAACTAAAGATTTACTTTTATGAACACTCCAAGAAGCAAATTTTTGTCATCAACCTAGCACAAGACAGATAATAAAGTCAGTCACATTTAGTATGTATCTTTTACTCTGAATCTTTGTGGAACAAATACATCATCACAGTCAGTCTAGTTAAAGAAGAAGAAACTTTGGAGAGGGTTTTTTTCTTTTCTTTTCTTTTCTTTTTTTTTTTTTTTGCAGGTCTGGGGATGGAACCCAGGGGCATTTGACCTCTGAGCTATGTCCCCTGCCCTATATATTTTTTTATTCTTTATTTTGAAACAGAGTCTCACTGAGTTGCCGAGGGCCTCACCAAGTAGCTGAGGCTGTCCGCGAACCATGATCTTCCAGTCTCAGCCTCACGAATGCTGGGATTACAAGCCTGTGCCACCACGCCCAGCAGGAGAGGACAATTTAAGAAAGATAAAATTTAGCATAAACATATCATGAGTGTCTCAGACACAAGAAACATGGTGGTTATTTAATTACTTTTTGGATTAATAAATAAAAAAGTTTAAGGTTAAGAATTTATTCAGAAGTAAACAGAATTGTGCAAAGGCAGCTACAAATTGGAGGTGGATAGATTTGTGGGACACACTCCTAAAAGTGTCCTTGCATCCAGAATATGAAACTGTCCATTATAATCAATAAAAGTTTAATAAGACAATATAGTAATAGGCAAAAGATTAATAGCCATTTAACAAAAGAAAGTGTTAAAATGTACAGTATATCCTTGAAAATGTGCACACATTTATTATTTAAAGAAAAAAATACAAATTAAACCCAGGATGTGACACTGTTCTATAGAAAAAAAATGATAAGTATAAAAGCAAAAACAAAACAAACAAAAAGAGCAAAGCAAAATAAAACCAAAATTTATTGGTCAGATTGTAGAAAAGTAGTACTGTCATATATAGTTATTTATTTTGACAAGATTTCTCTGCTTGTGGTCTAATCTATTGCTTATAGTTTGAATTGATGCCTTCACTTCAATTATTGCATCCATTATTTCTTTCAGACTCTCTTTAAATTTTCTTCAGAAGTCTTTTATCATTTCTACCATTACATTTCTGATTTGTCTTTCTGTTGATCTCTGAAAATAGGGTTCGGTTCATTCCAGGGATTCAAGGCTGGTTCAACATATGAAAATCAATCCATGTAATTCATCACCTAAGCAGAACCAAAGACAAAAATCATAAGATCATTTCAATAGATGCCGAAACAGCATTTGACAAAAGCCAACATCCATTTATGCTAAAAGCCCTACCAAGAATTGGAATAGAAGGAACATACCTCAACATCATAAAAGCAATCTACAATAGGCCCATGGCCAAAATCATATTAAAAATTTTGAGAATTTCCCTAAAAATAGAAACAAGACAAGGATGTCCATTATCACCACTTTTTTTCATTATAGTACTTGAGATTCTAGCCAGAGCAATAAGGAAAAAAGAAGAAGAAAGGAAATCAAAGGAATACAAATTGAAAAATAAACTTAGCCAAGGAGATAAAAGACCTCTACAATGAAAATTATAAAACAGTGAAAAAAGAAATCAAAGGAGACCTCAGAAGATGGAAAGATCTTCCATGTTCTTGGATAGGCAGAATGTCATTTATAGGGTAATGAATGGAATGGGAGAACATAATGCTGAGCAAGATTAGTCAGACATAAAAAATAGGAAATTGGATACTTTCCCTAATATGCAGAAGCTAGGGAGAAAATGGGTCATAGGAGGAACTCTAGATGAAGAAGGGATACTATAGATGAGCAAATAAAGTGACCTAAGTGAGGGGGATGGGAGGGGAAAGAGGGAAATTTCCTAATGTACAGGATGTACATTCACAAACATATCAAAGTCAATCATTAAGCCAAATATAAGAAGGGAGAGGGTAGAAGTAAATGGGGTAGGAATTGGGTAAGGGCTAATTGGGTGATATGTTCATGTATGTCTATACCATCTTGTTCTCCATTAAGATGTATGATTATAATGCACTAGTAAAAAAAATTTAAAAAATCTCTCTGAAAAATTCATAGTTGGTTTCTGCTAAAGTTTAATGATATATGCCCTATTAGTGCACTAGAAATGTAATAGAAATATATAATATATACATAGATTTACCAAACTATATATACAGAATTGTTCATTTCTCACAGCTAGAGATAAATGCTATGGATGCATTTCCAATATAATGTTAAGCTAAAGAAGCAGACACAAAAGATTTTACATAGTGTTATTCCATTTACATAAATTTTAAACTAGGCAAGCATATCTATGCTATTAGAAATCAAGATAAAAGTTACCCTTGGCAGAGTACAGGCTGCAAAAAAACAAAGATGGCTTCCAAGAATCCTGTTTATATTCTATTTCTCTCATCAGTGTGCTGGTTGCAGAAGAATAACTAATAAAAAATATTGATCTGTATACATAAATATGCCTTTCAAATATATTTACATCAGTTAAGTGTTTTAAAAATAGATAGGACTGTTTAATCTTTCCATAATGAAAGAAAATTTGAATTTTTAGTACATTCACTTATGTAGGTCAGCATTTCCCAATGTATTTGTGATTTTGATAACAGAGGGAAATAAATTGACTCTAGCTGACAGATTCAATTTTCTGTGTTTTAAGAGGAGGTCTTGCTTGTCAAATGTCATGATTTTAATCATTTTTAAAATAGACTTTGGGCTGTTGTGCTTTTACCTAAAACTAAATAATGATAGGGGGCCAGATTCATTTCAAGTAATCACAGCAATCTTCATGTACTTAAAACTTGTAGATTAGACTTTACTGCTTAAAGTAATATTCTTTTCTGGATTTTTCATAATTTATTTCACTGCAGGCTTATAGCATTCTTATTATTGTTATTTTTATGATTATTCTTGTTAAGAATCTTCTTGCTGCTTTTCTATACATTGTCAGTGCAGAACAGGTATTTCAGAGGTTTTTCTTTAACCTGTATTCTCTTCTGTGATATATGATCTTACTAGAAAATTCCACACCTTACCATAATTTTTATACTGAAAATGATACAATAATTTTTATTGATTTCTCTGAAAACTTAGATATCCTTTTTGACTGTCTATTCAAAAACTTGAATAGTAGTCTCCTAGCAACTAAATAAAATAAAAAAGTGAATCTTATAGACATATTTTATGACATCATGTATGTAAATTAAATACAAATAAAAGCTTATTTTAAAAACTTAAATTTTCTCTCTACTTGCTTACTTTTTTGAAAAAGTAATTTTTTTAGAATTTTTTACTTTTTAGAAAAAGTGCTTTTTTTTTTTACTATTTTACTTTTCGAAAAAAGTAAAATTTTCTAAAATCTACTAAGGATGAACTAATCAACAAGTACCAAACCTCTGAACATGACATTTACAGCTATTATTTCTACTTCAAATTACCTTTTAGCTCTCAAGGTCAATTACATCCATTACCTCTGTTAGTCATGGCATGAATTCTAGCAATAATTATTTGAAGACTTTCTTGGTGCTAAACTGTTCCTTATCCTGTTGTTTGCCAAAGCATATAGATTATAGTGATGCAATATCTTCTATATATAAGTTGTATTTTTTTTGTATTTTTAAGTCTGTCTTATCCTAGGGTCCCATGACCTTTATTCAATTCACCACAGCTATCATTTATTAATTTCTTACTCTGTGGTAGGACTTGTGTCAGAAACCTGGAGATACTGAAATGAAAATAAAAGCTAGAACTTTAGCCTTCAGCTTCTGTCTTTTGAAAAACAAAAGGGTAATTATAATTATGTTTTAAATATAATTCAGAAATAATAGGTACTAGTTGAGCACAAACTAGGGTTC
Organism: Muscardinus avellanarius; assembly: GCF_963383645.1. Lineage (NCBI taxonomy): Eukaryota > Metazoa > Chordata > Mammalia > Rodentia > Gliridae > Muscardinus > Muscardinus avellanarius. The sequence goes on from NC_137788.1 coordinate 91,786,233, forward strand.
GCCAGTTTAATAACACAAGATTTTCTTCCATCTGAATACCAATGAAATTCTCAGGCAGATAATTATTTTTAAGTAATTATTCAGCCAACCCAGTCTGGAAAATAATGGGTTCAATCTGGCCAGACAGTAAAAGAAGCAAGGCTTTGAGGAAGGCTGAGACATGCCTTTGATTTCAGCTGTAAATTATTGAAATAGGAAACCTCCAGCTCTTGTACCTAGTGGTAGCTTGACTGAGTACCATATGCTCTACAAAAGACTGTTGCAAGGGGCTTTCACACAGTGGACAGTCCTTGTCCAGTTATGTGCCAAAGCAGAACAAAGATGGGAGCATGCTGGGGCAAAGAGACTAGGGTTAACAAGAGTGACAGCAGGCAGAGTTAGCAAAGGTGGCAGTGTGCTAGGGCAAAGAGTAAAAAATGGTGGCAGCCTCTCTGGGCAATATGGCATCTCGAAGAACATGCTTGGTTACTTTTCATTTAACAATGGCATTCTGCAGAGGCAGGAAAGGAAGTCTACCTATCACCATGCCCTGACTGCCCCTGCAAATGTATTATAGCACATCTGTAGCATCCATGCCCACTTTCACTTGGTGCCAGTAGTACCTGCCCCCAGATGGGGCAAAAATGTTGTCTCCAGACATTGCCACATGTCGACCATGGAGGAACCACAAAAGATGATCACTGCTATAATACAGTAACTGTCCTGTCCTCAAAACCTTAAAACTGTCCAATGTATCTCATAAGGAATTATTTTTAAATGGACTTTATATATTCATAGCATTTTTCTAGAATCTACTAAAGATGACCTAATAAGGAAGTACCAAACCTCTCCCTCTGAGGGTGACATTTACAGTTATTAGTTCAACTTTGATTTACCTTTTTACTCTCAGTGTCAAGGACATCCATTTCTTCTGTCAGTCATGGTGCGAGTTTTAGTGCTTATTGTTTCTAAACATGCCCCTATACTCTGCAAGCTACACATGCTTTGGAATTCCATCCATGAAAGTGCTTTGCCAAGGTACCCTTTGATAACTTATTTTACTTTTTAATTGGTCATTTCGTCATCTTTATAAAATAAATTATAGTGATAAAAATTTTCGAGCCGGGCGTGGTGGCGCACGCTTGTAATCCCCACGCTTGGGAGCTGAGACAGGAGGATCGCACGGGTTCAAAGCCAGCCTCAGCTACTTAGTGAGGCTTTCAGCAACTTAGTGAGACCCTGTTTCCAAATAAAATATAAAAAAGGTCTGGGAGTTTAGCCTGGAGGTAGAAAGAAAGCCTCTGGGTTCCACCCCCAGTACCACCAAAAAAAAAAAAAAAAAATTTTCTAAAATCTTGTAAAGATGAAATGAAATGATAATAATAAGTATTGATAAATTTTAGATAATATGTATGTTATCTGATTTTCACTTGTGGCTATTATCCTTCAAAGTCATGTCATGTAACAACTGCAACACCTTTCTTTGAGACATTTGTGACTTTCTTTGGGACATTTGAATTAATTGTTTTTAATATCACTCAAACAGCAAATGCCAGATTTTGTCATGTCATTCATCTTTCCCATTACTCTATGAGATCATCATAAGCTATAATTTGTTAAGCTTTGCTACATATCACTGCCAATCTAAGTCTCACATGTAATAAAAATTATAATTCTTATTAAGTAGAATGTGGTAAAAGATAATCTATTAAAATATATCTATAATTGTTAACATTTTTGAAGTACTTATTATGTTTCGGGTAGCATCCTGGGAATGGCTTAAAAGTGACTATCTTTGGCAATTTCTTAGAGGCTAATATATATTACTAATTCATAAATATATAAGCTACACTTTAGTAAAAAGCCATGACTTCAAGATCCTACCAGTAATAATGAACAAATTCATTATTAAAACCTAACTGCAGTCTAAATGACTCTAAATTTCTTGATTTTTCTGTTCATTTAGAATAGTATTGTCCAGGCCGGGCGTGGTGGCACTCGCTTGGGAGGCAGAGACAGGAGGATCACGCAGGTTCGAAGCCAGCCGCGCGCGCTGGCTTAGGAGACCCTGTTTCCAAATACAAAAGTATAAAAAATAGGTCTGGGAGTGTAGCCCGGAGGTAGAAGGGATTCCAGGAACCCCAGTACCACAAAAAAAAAAAAAAAGAATAGTATTGTCCACTAAAATTATAATAAACCATATACATAATTTAAACATTTTCAGTAGTCACATTTAAAACATCAGATTAATTTTAATAATATATTTTAATTCAAAATATATCATATTAATATAATCAAAATAAAATTATTAATAAAAATTTGTTATCTTGTCAGAAACTATATTTTATAATAGTTAGTGGTTATCATTTGACAAATTTTGACCCATGAGATAAAATGGGAATTCAAAGTATATAGCTTTTAAACTATAATTTAATTGTAGCTAATTATGTTGTTACAAGAAATTTTGTACTTTCCCTTAATTATATGTAATTAGAAAAGGATAAAACTAAAATGCAAGCTAAACATAACAAAGAAATAGTTTAACAGTGGCATTTTTCAACTGTTGAATAATGCCAATGTTCAAATATTTGGATGTAAGTTACATATATTATACATTTTATATTTGGTATGTATTATATGTTACATTACATATTATGTTTATTATATCATTATTAATATACACATTTCTCTGTATATGATAGAAAAAAATCTTAGATAGATATTGTTGGTTTTGTTTTTATAACATGCAGCTAAACTCAAAAGCTGAGTGAAAAGAAGGGGACTTGTGAACAGAGACCTGAATAAAGTAAAGGCAGGTGAATTTTGAGTGATGACAATTTCAGGCAGAGGAGGCTGGCAGCAAAGAGATTGGAGAGTGAGGAGTAATAGAAAGGAGAAAAGAGAACATTCCCAAGTGCACTAGTGACCAATACCACATAACAAACTTCCCCACATCTTAGGAGTTTAAAAGTAAAAGAGCACTTATTTCTCCAAAAATCTATAGTTAGGTCAGCATTTAATGACTGTAACTCATCTCTCCTTCCCAAAGAATGAGGGTGGCTAACTAAAAACTAGAATAACTTCAAGATGGCTCATACGTGGTTAGAAAAATTAAAGAGATAAACATAACCTGTGTTACGTGTGTCCCTCCCTTGGTGGCATGAATAACGTAAGTTTTGATACAGCTTAATGAGGTCTCTGAGTAAGATATTTTGGTGGAATGTTCAGTAGCAGATGAAGATAGAGGGTATAGGCAGGTGCACCAATAGAAGGGTGATCTTTCTTATAGTACAAGAAATTCCTGGCATTTCTTTCCATACTATGTAATGATGGTGTCAGTATGGACCCAAAGATGGTAAGGGAAAAACCTATGTCCAGCAAATCATATGTCCCTAGTCACTTATACTAAGCATTGAAGCTCTGGACTTAGTCAAGTGTGAATATTTCCACTTAACTCATCTTCAATATTTCCTCCTCAGTAAAATGACTTAAATTTGATTTTCTTATATTGATTATTTTCTTTCTTTTTCTTTTGGCTTGTAACAGTTCTTCATAAATTTTAATAAAAATTTTGGTAAGTTATAATTGTTGCAAATATTATCTATGAATAGCAGCTTTCTAGTTCTTAAAAATGTTAACACAGTAATTTTCCAGACTTGGTTACAGAAATCTATGTAGATATCAGAATCAGAGGATGTTTAAGTCCCTCGTGAGGATTTGCATATAACCTGTACATATCCTCCATATATATTTTAGATCATTTCTACATTACTTAAATAATACTTAATAACAATGCAAATACTATGTAAATATAGCACGTACTATGTAAATAGTTGTTTACCATATTACTTGCATAGCCAAAACAAAATTAATACTTTTTGTACATTCGATACAGACACAATTTTTTAGAAATATTTTTGATTCATAGTTGGTTGACTCTGAGTATATGGGACTCATGGATATGAATGGCTGCCTGTAGTTAAATTTGCTAATAGCTAAATAGTTAAATTTGTTCAACTACATTTTATACTATTTTAAAAATTATTTTCTGCCTCTATTTTATAATACATTCATATTTTCTTCCAAAAGTTTGATTGCATGGCCTTTTACCTTTAAGCCTTTAAGCCATGTGGCACCGATTTTTGTGTGTTACATGAAGTACAGTTCCAATTTCATTTTTCTGTAATAGGCAAAGCTATTTTTCCAGTATTAGTTTTTGGTTATTTTTTTCCTCACTGAGTTTTTAATGCTACTTTCAGCAGCATTTGCTAACATATTGGAAATACAAACTTGTGAATGCTTGTTTCTGGAACTGCTACTCAGCTCTAGAAGTCTATAATTATATTCCAACACAAATATTTTATGCAAACCTCTTACTAAAATTTATAATAAATTCTCATACTTAGTCATGCAAATAAATGCACCTTATTTTTCTTTAGGATTGTTTTGCTATTCTTAATATTATCTATCTCTATATTTCTGAATCACCTTGTCAAAATTCATGATAAAAATTTTCACAAGTTACATAAAATGACATTGATTTTCTAGAATATTTTTTATGAACCAAAATGACATATTTAAGGTATTGGATAGTCTCAGTGATCATAGCATCTCTTCATTTACTGAGATGTTCTTTACTATATTTTGTCAACATAGTGTCCTAAAAAACCCTTGCACAAATACCATGTATGTATACAAAGAAAGACATATATGTATATAAACATTTATCTTATTTAAAACTAACATAGCCCATTATCTTGCTCAGGAAATACTAAAAATTATAGATTACATAAGAAGACATGTTAATATCCCCAAAATATAATATTTTCCTTAAATAAAAAATATATTTTCTAACTAATATCTCAATTTAATAAAGAAAATCAAATAGAAAATAAATATAAATGTATAATTTTTAAATTACCTTTTGGTTACTCTGTTTTGTTTTCTTCTATTTTTTTTATTAGTGCATTGTAACAATATATCCTGATGAGGTTCAGGGTGATAGAGGCATATGTGCACACAGCACTCCTGAGCCCTGTCCCAGCTCTTGCCTTATTCTCTTCTCCTCCCCTCCTTCCCATGCTCTATGAAGTGATTGACTTTGATAAGTTTGTGTATGTACATAATGTCCATTGAGATGTTCCCTCTTCTCCCTTCCCATCTTTTTCAGTTAGGTCATCTTTTCACTAAACTACAGTTTCTCCTCCTTTATCTGGAATCCCTCTGATGTCTCATTTTCTCCCTAGGTTTCACATGTTAGGAAGAACATCTAACTTTTCACTTTTTGTGACTAACTAATCTCATTTAGTGTGATCTCTCCAGTTACATCCATTTCCTTGCAAATAATTTTGTTCTCTATGGCTAAGTAAAATTCCATTGTGTATATATCCCATAGTTTTGTAATCCACTCATCTCTTGATACATATCTTGGCAACTATCTTGCCATAGTTTGGCAACTGTGATTTGTGCAGCTATAAACATAGCATTATTCTGATAGTTTGGTTTCCATTCTTTTGAGTAGATACTCAGAAGTGGTATAGCTAGGTCATATGTAGGTTCATTCTCATTCTTCTGAGGACCCTCCACATTGTTTTTGAAAGTGGTTGCAGTAATTTGTAAAAAAAAAAAAAAAAAAAGTATTAGATTTCTGAATTTTCAACATCCTAGCCAGCACTTGTTTTTGTTTGTGTTTTAAGTGATTGTTATGCTAATTAGTGTTAGGAGAAATCTCAGGGTAGTTTTGATTTGGATCTCTCTGATTGTTAATGATAGTGAACAGTTTTTCTTACAGTTATTGCCCTTTGAATTTCTTTTGTGAAGTGTCTGTTTAGTTTACTTGGCCTTTTTTTTTTTTTTGGCAGTGTTTCTTGAGTTCTTTGCATATTCTAGATATTAGTCCTCTATCAGATGAGTAGCTAACAAAATATTTTCCCAATTGGTTGGCTCTCTGTTGAGATTCTTTATAGTTGTCTTTGTTTCACAGAAGCATGTATTGATTCTCCTTTTAATTTATTGTGCCTTTGGGGTTTTGTTGAGAAAGTTTTTATCCTGTGCCTATGTGTGAAGTGTTGGTTTTATTGCCTATTAAAGTAGCTGCAAGGTTCAATTTTTAGGTATTTGATCCATCTTGAATTGATTTTTATGCAGAGCGAAGAGTGGGGTTTATTTCCATTTTCCTCCTTTTGAAGTTGGAATAATGTTAACATCCTTTAATGAGGACTAATACAAAAATGGCACAAGCTGTTTTAGATTGATATCTTAGAATTGTGCCTAGCACACAGTAGTGCTATCTAAAGTGCTCACCACTTTTATTTTTGCCATGAGAGTAACACTGAACCTGTTTCCTGCTTTCATTATAATTAAATATGTATCTCACACATAGCAATTTAGGATTAAAAAAAATGAAACAGAACTTTGAAACTTTAATCCCTGAGATACATTTTTTAAATTACAATACAAGGTCACCCTATCTACTTTGGGTTCCTCTATAAAAGTAAAACTTGAACTATTTTCTGCTAAGTTGCACAGTCTATAACCAATAGAGTGTTCTCTTTTCTTTTGTGATGCTGATGCATGAAAATATGTGATGACTTTTTCAGATATGAAAATTGCGGGAGAAAATTGCTGCCTTTCCTCTGTGAACAGACTCTCTGCAACTGTGGTGCCTTTTAAGCCTTGTGAATACCTGGTCTATTTTTATACTTCTGCAAGCAATCATTGCTAGTTAGCTACTTCTCTTTTGTAAATGCTTTTGTCTCTAAGTTTCCCTTTGCAAAATTTGCTTTTTTCTTGTTTTATAATAATCGGCTTGCCTATGTAGCATTCTTCCATAATGGTAGTAACACCTCATTAAGGAAAAATAGCACTTTAAAAATGAATATTTAAGGTCATTGGTAGGAAATGTGAAAAAGTCATATAACTTGACACAAATATTGTCATTAAATGGGTCTTAAAATTCAGTCAAGATTGAGTGCAGTCTTCTATTTCATTTTCTGTGTGTTCCAGGAATTTACCTAATACACATGAAAAGTACCCAAGGACATGAGCTCTAGTGTAGATTCTTATTGCCTACAACAATCACATTGGAGGGGTAGTAGATCTTTTGTTTTATAAAAACCACATTGTCTACCACTATGTTACAGCCAGATATAGAATGTCCCTTGAAGAGCTTACTTATTAATATTAAGGATTCATATAGTTAGACCATGAGAGCTATAATCTAATGGAATTACCTGTGTGGTAACCTCTGCCAGTGGGGTGTGGCTGGAGAAACTGGGTCCCTGGGGTGTGGCCTGAGTGATAGTGCTTCTCTCTTTGAGTTTTCTTGCCTGCTATCTTTCTACCTCTGGCCTCTGTGATGTGAGAAGAAAAATCCATATGCTCTCCCTCTTTCTGCCTCCTGACACCATTTTCTGAGTTTCAAACTCTGGGCTCATATGGACTGAGCCCCGAATCTCCAAGAACCTGTGAGCAAATAAATTTTCCTTCTTCTAAATTGTGTGGTAAGATCTTTTGATTCTATCACTGAGAATGCTGACATACTACATCACAGATTATATCCTCAGTAATAAGATGAAGTGAAAAAAGATCTTGAGAGACACTGAATTTTATATTTGAAAACAAGTCTTTCCTTGCTTCCTAGCTATGTAATTTTTTATTCTATATTTAGAGCCCCTTTATAAGAAGCTTATGGTGAATATGTTCCTATGATGTTCTGAAGTTGCAAACTATTGACATTTCTATACTTGTATTGAGGCATTATAGTCTCAAATCATAATGTAATTCCTAGTGATAGTGACATACATGCACACAGCACTTGGTGGGCTTTCTCCTGCCTCTCTTCCCATCCCCTTTACCCCTTTCTCACACAGGGTATTGATATTGGTATTGGTATTGTCACATTCTTTTATTGATCCTTCTCCTCCACACACCTTCCCTTAGACCACCTCCCTAACTCCACTGGAGTTTTTTTCCCCATTATCTGAAGTCCCTCTGGTATCCTGATGTCTACCTAATGTCTACATAAGAGAAAAAACATATGACTCTTCACATACTGTGACTAGCTAATTTCACTTATCATAATATTCTTCAGATTCATCAATTTTCCTGAAAATGACACAACTTTGTTCTTCTTAATGTTGAGTAGAATTTCACTGAGTGTATATCCCTTAAATTAAAACAAAAATTAATAAAATGACATCAAACTAAAAAGGTTTTGCCTATTAAAGAAAACCATGAATAATCCAAAGAAAGCGTACAGATGGAAAAAGATAAGCCAGCTATTCTTCTAATAGAGGACTGATATCTAAAATATACAAAGTACTTAAAACTTAGCACTGAAAAACAAATAAATAATCCAATCAGAAAAATGACAATTGAATTACATAGGTACTTTACAAAAAAAAAAAAAAAAAGAAAGACAAATGGCCAATAAATACATGAAAAAATGTTCAACACCATTAGCAATTGAGGAGATACAATTCAAAACTACACTGAGATTGCATCTAGCCCAAATTAGACTGGTATCATCAAGAAGTCAAACAATAAAATTTGAGTCTGATGATTCTGGACTTTAACTTTTTCAAGATTAAATTTTTCACTCCCTTAAGGTTTTATATATTTGTATGCTATTTTTGTTGCTTTTTTGGTGTGTGTGTGTGTGTGTGTGTGTGTGTGTGTGTGTGTATGTGTGTGTTATTAAAATTGAACTTAGGGGCATTATACTTCTTAGCTACACCTTGACCCTTTTTATTTGTTTGTTTTTATTTTTATTTTTTTAAATTTATTTTTATTGGTGCATTGTAATCATATATCACATTGGAATATAAGACTTGAGAGGATATACAAGCACACATCATCCAATTAGCCCTCATCCAGCCCCCATCCCATTCCCTCCCCCTCCCTAGATCCCATGCTTGTTTGGTGATTAACTTTGATACATATGTTTATGTACCTCCTGCTTTTTAAAGAGGCTCCATCCTCCCCTATTCCATACCCTCTGATTGGTCACCTTAATTGCTTCACTATAGGGCCCTTTCTATAGCTTGACCACTTCCTGTTGCCCATTTCCTCCTAGTTATTGCTGATTAGGGGAAGCATCTGGTTTTAATTTTCTGCGATATTTCTCTGTGCATGCCGCATTGCAAATACCGATCCCACTCTTGACGGCCCCAGTTGTGGCCTGGCTACCTGGTGGACTGATCAGACCTCGCTGGCTCAAGCAGCAGCCTTGCCTCATGGGAGTCCCCGGTTCTGGCCTTGCTGGCCCCAACACTGGCCTAACCCCTCAGCTGACTCCAATCCCGGCCTCAGAGGCCCCAGCACCGGCCTTGCCTCATGGCAGGCTCTGATATTAGCCGATGGACCCGGCATCGGCCTAACCCCTTGGCAGGCTCCGATCCAGGCCTCGGAGGCCTCAGTAGCGGCCTTGCCTCATGGAAGGCTCCAATGCCGGCCAGTGGCCCCGGCACCGGCCTAACCCCTCAGCTGGCTCCAATCCCGGCCTCGGAGGCCCCAGCACCAGCCTTGCCTCACGGCAGGCTCCGATGTTAGCCGATGGCCACGGCATCGGCCTAACCCCTCGGCAGGCTCCGATCCAGGCCTTGGAGGCCCCAGCATCGGCCTTCCTCACGGCAGACTCCGATCCAGGACTCGCTGGCCCCAGCACCGGCCTAACTCCTCGGCAGGCTCTGATCCCGGCCTTGGAGGCCTCAATAATGGCCTTGCCTCACAGAAGGCTCCGATGCCAGCCGTTGGCCCCAGCACTGGCCTAAACCCTCGGCAGGCTCTGATCCCAGCCTTGGAGGCCCCAGCACTAGCCTTCCCTCATGGCAGGCTGTGATCCTGGCCTCAGAGGTCTCAATAGCGGCTTTGCCTCACAGAAGGCTCCAATGCCGGCCAGTGGCCCCGACACCGGCCTAACCCCTCGGCAGGCTCCGTTCCCGGCCCTGGAGGCCCCAGCACTGGCCATGCCTCACAGTAGGCTCTGATCCTGGCCTCGCTGGCCCCGGCACTGGCCTAACCCCTCAGCAGGCTCTGATCACGGCCTCGGAGGCTCCAGCACCGGCCTTGCCTCACGGCAAGCTTTGATCACAGCCTCGCTGGCCCCAGCTTTGCTGTGTCCGTCGCCGGCCTCACCTCTCGGCAGGCTCTAATCCAAGCACCCTCTTTGCCCAACTCTTTGTCCCCCGTTCTCGAGGGTGCATCGTTGTGGTAGCATTCTGCCTCTGGGGTCATTACTTTAAAAGTTCCAGGTGTAATGTATCAGATCTCTGCCTCCCCTGAGTACTGGCCACTGCCACTGCCACTGCCTCCACCATTTCCAATCTTTCCCAAGCTCTCTTTTCACTCTGAATGTTGTCCAATCTTCCTAAGCATGTGCGACGGTAGCATTCAACCTTTGGTGTAATTTCTTAAATAAATAAATAAATAAATAAATAAATAAATACGGTTGGTAGGCTCCAATTTCTGCTTCTCCTGAATACAATTCTCCACCGCCAACGCGGAGACTGCTTTCAGCACCGCCTTTCTCCTTGGTCTCCACTAAAGTCTCTCCTTACAGGTGATGTCCAAGATTCTTAACAGTGTAGAGAAGAAGCAGTCCTCCTTAGCGGGAATTTTTTCCAATAATTCCAGTTCATTTAGATAAGTTTTGTCTGCATCTCCAGTATCCTGGCATCCGCCACCTCCTTGACCCCTCTCCGATATTTTCATTTTTTCTTTTTCTTTTCCTTTTTTACAGGGTCCTTCTGGGTGGAGAGGGGGGTCGCCTAGGGGCGCCCCGCCAGTGCCTGCCCACCCGCCCAGGGTTGGGGGCCCAGGGGCCCCAACCACGGGTTCCTTCCAGGTGGAGAGGGGGGCCCACCTAGGGACACCCCGCCAGCACCTGCCTACCCACTCAGAGTTGGGGGCCCGGGGTCCTTCCGGGTGGAGAGGGGGGTCGCCTAGGGGTGCACTGGCGGCACCTGCTCACCCACCCAGGGTCGGGGGCCCAAGGTCCTTCCGGGTGGAGAGAGGGGTTGCCTAGGGGTGCCCTGCCAGCGCCTGCCCACCCGCCCAGGGTCGGGGGCCCAGGAGCCCCGGACCACAGGGTCCTTCCAGGTGGAGAGGGGGGCCGCCTAGGGGCACCCCGCCACTTGTTTTTATTTTTAAACAGGGTTTCACTTGGTTGCTGAAAGCCTCCCTAAGTTACTGAGGTTGGTTTTGAACCTGTGATCCTCTCAGCTCAAGTACTGGGATAATAGGGGTGTGCAAAAATACCCAGCTATGGTTTTTATTTTGTATTTTCACACATACCACACTTAATAAAATAAATAAATAAATAAATAAATAATAAAAGAACAAAGCTAAGAAAGGAGGAACTCTTGCTCACAGTGATAAGAAACAATCCATATAATTCATCATATAAACAGAATCAAAGACAAAAATCACATGATCATTTCAATAGATGCTGAAAAAGCATTTGATAAAATTCAACATCCATTTATGATAAAAACACTGCAGAGAATTGGAATAGAAGGAACATATTTCAACATTATTAAGGCAATCTACAAGAAGCCCACCACCAACATAATATTAAATGGGGAAAAACTTTAAGAATTCCCCCTAAAAACCGGAAGGAGACAAGGATGTCCATTATCACCACTTCAATATAATACTAGAGACTCTAGCCAGAGCAATTAGGCAAGAAAAGGAAATCAAAGGAGTACAAATAGGAAAAGAAGAACTCAAACTTTCACTATTTGCAGATGACATGATACTATATTTAGAAAACTCAACAAACTCAACCAAAAGGCTTATAGAACTAATCAACAAATTCAGCAAAGTATCTGGATACAAAATCAATTTTAAAAAATCAGAAGCTTTCCTGTACACTAACCATAAATCCAATGAAAAAGAAATTCAGAAAATGCTTCCACTCAGGATCTCCCACAAAAAAAATAAAATACCTAGGAATAAACTTGACCAAGGAGGTAAAAGATCTTTACAAAGAAATTATAAAACACTGAAAAAAGAAATCAAAGAAGATCTTAGAAGATGGAAGGATCTTCCATGTTCATGGATTGGCAGAATAAATATCATTAAAATGGCCATCCTTCCAAAAGTGATCTACAGATTTAACTCAATGCCCATTAAACTACCAAGATCATTTCTCACAGACATAGAAAAATCAGTCCTTAAATTTATCTGGAATAACAAAAAGCCCAGAAGAGCCAATGTAGTCCTCAGCAAGAAAAACCATGCAGAAGGAATCACAATACCTGACTTTAAACTATAATACAAAGCCATTGTAATAAAAACAGCATGGTTACTGGCACAAAAACAGATACATAGACCAATGGAGCAGAATAGAAGACCCAGAAACAAGTCCACACACTTTTAGCCAATTTATTTTTGACAAAGTTGCCAAAAACATACACTGGAAAAAAGATAGCCTCTTCAACAAATGGTGTTGGCAAAACTGGTTAAACATATGCAGAAAACTGGAAATTAATCCCACTTTTTCACCCTGTACAAAAGTCAACTCAAGATGGATCAAAGACTTGGAAATCAAACCAGAGACCTTGAAGCTCCTTGAAGAGGGCATAGGTCCAACACTGCAACACATAGGCACAGATAAACACTTTCTCAACAAGACCCCAAAGGCACAACAAATTAAAAGGCAAATCAATACATGGGATTGCATGTAACTGAAGAGCTTCTGTTCAGCAAAGGAAACTGTCAAGAACCTCAATCGAGAGCCAACAGAATGGGAGAAGATTTTTGCCACCTACCCCTCCAATAGAGGACTAATATCTAAAATATACAGAGAACTCAAGAAACTCAACACTAAGAAAACAAAGCATCCAATAACAAAATGGGCAAGTGAACTAAATAGACACTTCACAAAAGAAGAAATTCAAATGGCCAATAAATGCATGAAAAAATGCTCAACATCACTGGCAATCAGAGAGATGCAAATCAAAACTACCCTGAGATTTCACCTAACTCCAACTAGAATGGTAATCATTCAAAACACAAACAACAACAGATGCTGGTGAGGATGTGGAGAAGTGGGAACTCTAAGACATTGTTGGTGGGATTGCAAATTAGTGCAACCACTTTGGAAAACAGTATGGAGAATTCTCAGAAGAATGGGAACAAATTACCATTTGATCCAGCAATACCACTTCTGGGTATCTACCCAAAAGATAGGAAACCAAACTACCAAACTAATGCATGTATATCTATGTTCATAGCTACATAATTCACCATAGCCAAACTATGGAACCAGCCAAGATGTTCATCATCAGATTAATGGATTACAAAACTATGGGATATGTACACAATGGAATTTTACTCAGCCATCAAAAAAAAAAAAACAAAAACTCAATTACATCATTTTCAGGGAAATGGATGGAACTGGAGGACATTATGCTAAGCGAAATTAGTCAGTCACAAAAAATAAGAAATCAAATGCTTTCCCTAATATGTGAGAGTTAGGGAGAAATGGGTCATAGGAGGAACTCTAGATGAAAAAGGAAATCCTATAAAGGAGCAAACAAGGCAACCTAAAGGAGGAGAAAGGAGGGGGAAAGAGAAAAATCTCTAAAACACACAATGTACTTAACCATATCGAAGTCAACCACTAAGTCGAGCAAGGGAGGGAGGGATGGAGAGGGAATGGGGTAGGAATTGGGTAGGGGTTAAATCAGTGATGTGTTTCTTACCCCAATATGATGTATGAATACAATGCACCAATAAAAATTTTTAAAAAAAGAAGTTGAGAATTAAAAAAAAAGAATTTCTACACTTAAAAAAACCAAACGAACAAACCAAATCAGCCAATCAACTAACTAACCAAACAAGCAAACACACAAAGAAACAAAACCTACAGTTAATATCACACTTAATGATGAGAAACTAGAAAATTTTGATTAATATTTGGAGCACGGTAAGGATATCCTCTTGATTCACATTTTTAGCAATGTACTAATAGAAGTGCTAGTTAATTGAATAAGAAAATAAAAGGAAATCACACACTAATTGGGACAGAAGAAATAAAACTGTTTACAGTTGACATGATCATCTATGCAGAAAATAAGATTGAACTGCCAAAACAAAACAAGTCTCCTGCAAGAGATAAGTTTATTGTAACAAGGTACTGAATGTAAAGTTAATATATAAAATTTAATGCATTTCCCATTTATAACAATGAACTAGTAGAATTTCAAATTAAAAACACAATGTCATTTCCACTAACATACTTTTCCCCAAAATAAAATACTTAAGAATCAACCTAGAAAGATATGTGTGTGTTCTATGTGAGAAAAACTGAAAAACTCCCAATGAATGAAATCAAACAAAAACTCATAAATTGAATATATTCATTATTAGAAAGACTCAGTACTGTGAAGATGCCAGTTTTTCCCAAATTGATCTATTGATTTAATGCAAGCTTACTAATAAAAACTTAGATTCCTATCACTAAGTGAAATGCACATTATTTAGTGGAAGACGCCCATCTGAAAAGGCTACATAATTCTATGATTCCAGCTAAATGTCATTCTGAAAAAGACAAAATTTTGGCAATATAAAAAGATAAGTGGCTTCCAAAGATTAGGGCTGAGAGAACAATGAATATGTAAAGCACAGAATTTTTCAGACAGTGACAATATTCTAAACCAATAGAATATATACATTAAGAATGAACCTACATGCAAACTGTTGACCTTGGGTGATTATGATATGTCAGTATAGGTTTACAGATTGTAATGAGTACTCTCTAGTGAAAGACTTTGGTAACGTGGAAGGCTGTGCATTAGTGGGAGAAAAAGGGATAGGGAAAAATGTCTTTACCTTTTTCTTATTCTACTATGAAACAAACTTCTATAGAAAACAAAGTCTTATAAAAAGGCAAAAAATCTATTAACTGTTTGCCTTTTGCTGAGTAAGGCATTCTATAAACATCCAAAGAAACTGTGGCCTTTAATATACCACTATAGATTACATACAAGCAGTATTTCAATCTCTGTGAGACTATTCCAGACCCACATATCAGAATCTTGGTGAATAAGCATTGGCTAAAAATCAGAAGATCTAAATTTGTCTTTTTTTATACTTTGTAGAAGTGTGCCTGTCATTAAGTAAATATCCATATTTCTCTGAATCTAAACTTTAAGACCTTGTAATATAAAAGCATTAATTAATGATTATTACTTATTTTACTAGATTGTATAAAGGATCTCATGAAATAATACAATTGAAAACAATGTTTAGAATTTCAATAGGCTATTAACCAATAAAAATCTCACTCCACATAAGATGTATTTTGTTTTCTAGTTTAAAAATTATTCTAAATAAGCACTTAGTTATTT